>NW_017671264.1:111083-168220 GCF_001879085.1 Nicotiana attenuata | reverse complement strand
ATATATATATATATATATATATATATATATATATATATATATATATATATATATATATATATATATATATATATATATATATATATAAAATCCTCACCACCAGGCCATTGGCCTCTCTCAGTCATCAATTTCACAATATGACCCTCGGTCCCTCTCAGTCATCAGCCTCACAAGCCACTCAGGCTATTAGTAAAACAGGGTGCTCAGCCCAAAATATCATTTTATGCATAAAACAGAGTAATAGAGACTGAGTTATGAAATCAGTAAGACGTAGCATGAATGACTGTAGATATTAAACCAAAACAGTGAGGAAACAGTAGCAAAAAGCCCCTAAGGGTCCAAACAGTTGGCACAAGGCCCAAACATGGCATTAGGCCCAAAACATAGTAATATTTGCCAAAACACAATGATATCAATTTTCAATCAAATACGAGACTTAACAGTCGCACGAGACGGACCAAATCACAATCCCGAATGGTGCACGACCCCACGCTCGTCATCTAGCGTGTGTGTCACCTCAAAATAGCACAACGATGTGAAATCCAGGGTTTCATACCCTCAAGACAACATTTACAATCATTACTTACCTCGATCCAGACGAACATCTACACCGCGATGCCCTTGCCGCTGGACTCGGCCTCAAATCATCTCGAATCTATCCAAAATTAGAATCATATACACAATACATGCCAAAGGGACAAAGCCCACGCGAAAATTATCAAATAAGACTAAAAATCCCGAAATTGGCCAAACCTGACCCCCGGGCCCCCATCTCGGATTCCGATAAAAATCACATAACTAGAATCCTTATCCTCCCACGAGTCTATACGTATCAAGAACACCAAAATCGGACCCCAAATGGCCCCTCAAATCCTCATTGGAAATTCTCCAATTTCAAGCCCTAATCCCCCAATTTTCTTCCCTAATTTCCACTAATGCCATGATTAAACAATGGAAAAATGGTCATAAACACAAGATACAAAGCCTAAGTAACTTGCCTCACTGGAAACACTTGATTACCCCTTGAAATCACTGCTTGGAGCTCCAAAATCGCACAAAAATGATGAAGGAATGATTGAATATCGCGAAGGGGCCTTTTTATACATTCTGCCCAGCACTTTCGCACCTGCGGCCCATTTCCCGCATCTGCGGACCGCTTCTGCGACAAAATAGCTGCACTTGTGGTTTTTCACTTAAGGGCCAAACATCCGCACCTACGTCCCAGGCTTCGCACCTGCGGGCTCGCAGGTGCGGTAAATCTTCCGCTCCTGCGGCTGCCTCCACGCACCTGCGGTCATCGCACCTGCGGTCCCCTATCCGCAGGTGCGGAAACAACAGAAGCATCAATTTCTGCTGCAAAACTCCAAGTCCACACTTTCCGACAACCATCAAAACCATCCCGAGGCCCTCGGGACCTCAACCAAACACGCCAACAAGTCACATAATACTATTCAAACTTGTTCCAACCCTCGGAATATTCAAAACAACATCAAAACATCAAATTACCCTCGGATTCAAACCTAAGGATTCCAAAACTTCCGAATTCCAAATTCGATCAAAAAGTCTATCAAACCTCGTCCGAATGACCTGAAGTTTTGCACACACGTCACAAATGACACAACGGACCTACTCCAATTTTCGAAATTCCATTCCGACCCCGATATCAAAATTTCTAATGCCGACCGGAAAATGCCAAATTTCCAATTTCTCCAATTCAAGCCTAAATCTTCCACGGACCTCCAACATACATTCCGATCACGCTCCTAAGTCCCAAATGACCTAACGGAGCTAACCAAATCATAAAAATCCAAATCCGAGATCGATTACTAAAAAGTCAAAACTTGGTCAAACCTTTCAAATTTAAAATTCCAAGCTGAGAATTGTTCTTCCAAATCTATTCCGATTATCCTGAAAACCAAAACCGACGAGTTACATAAGTCATAGTGCATCATGCGGAGCTAGTCATGCCCGAGAACTGGCGAGCGAAGTGCAAATGCTCAAAACGACCGGTCGGGTCGTTACATCCTCCCCCACTTAAACATACGTTCGTCCTCGAATGTGCCCAGAGTTGTTCCAAAAGCCAACAAATCGCTGAGTAACCTTACCATGCACATACCCGGGGGTGATCTCATGTCACCGTATCCCATATAGGTCCGATAGCACGATGTAACTAAAATTTCACAATCCCACCTAGCTCATAAACCTTAGGACCAAATTTCCACTATCGAAATTACCTATAAGATCAGAATTTCACATCTACACACCGAACAATTCTGAACACACTGTATTAAACCATAACCACAATTCAATATATCCCATGATATACCACACAACCCAAACACTCATAGCGATAACTTCAAATCACAGCAGCTGCTCAAAATAGCTGGTTACCGACAATAAACATGTTATCAAATAAAGCCTCATTCCTACACTTTCGTATACTGCTAATGATGAATGAAACACGCAGGAAGTCATAACCATTCCTCAGATCAACCATTCGTGAATCTCCCTCTCCTTAGGCAAGGACCATAGTAAATTTCTAAGCCGAATCCCAATATTATCCTTCCAACATGCTGAAACCGAATCCAATAGTATTCATTCGAGATTCCAATGACCTCATCTCGTCCCATACGGCTACTCTAGTGACATGGCACATCAATACAATCTCAAGCCACAACTTGTGCAACCCGTGCACCAATAAGCAACAATCCAAATGTACTCAAATCATGGAAAGATGACTCAAATGAGAGAGTTGTACTGCAAGCTCACCGGTACCACCACAACACAATGCTGAGAACCCATCACACATCGTAGAACCAGAACACACGAATCTAACCCGAAGTATCGTATCTTAACATAACTTCGCTGCAATGTGCGACCCCATCCAAACACTGATCCACATGAATCACCTCAAGCCACCAGGCTCAAAGTCAACCACCACACGCCATTTGATGTCTAGTACCCAGAAGTGAATCACCCTAACCGCGGAGAGCAAACGACGGAATGTCATACCAATCTGACACAACTTATCCAATGCTGCAATCAATCATGTAACACCTAAATACCCATCTCACTCAAATTCTGCTATAAAGCCCAAATGGAACCGCACCATATGTGCATATAACCAACGAATCACAACTCCTCATAACACAGAAGAGTAAAATCATAGATCACTCCAGAAAACGAATAAGCTCAACAACAATCGAATGGTACATCCCTCAACAATAGCAGTTTGAAGTCAACAAATCCGACTCGGTGCAGAACACACGTCCATTTGGGCCTAGCAGTGAAACCCAAATCAACTCTGGTCATCCACAAATGATAAATAACTCTCCGAAAGTTCACAATGACTGAATCACAACACATACTACCCTCTGACTAATCTTAGCTACATTTTTCACAGTCCACAACCACGAAACCATCTACTCACGAAAACTCTCATCTCCAAATCCATATAGCACACGAATCACTATATCCGATCCCAACTCCACCGTCTGAATATATAACACACCTCTACTACCCAATCATTTCACGAGGATACTCCTATAATTCTTCTGTTCCACAAGGCAAAATCTGAACTCCAGTAATCGATCAAACAAGAGAGTACTGCAATACCGATGAAGCACCCATAACTCAAACACATCGCCCTTTCTGAAATGTATACCCTCATCAAGCCACACCATTCAGTGATCTCATTTATCTAGTCATCTGAAACTGTCCATGCTGCCTATGAATTTAGAACCTCCTTTCCAAAACTGAATCGTGACCTTACACATGCAATTCTCAATCCTACACAACATACCGCATATACCATGCCATCCTATGCCAAATATGAGGACTTTATAATTCATCCGGAGCCACAAGCAACTACGTACTCAACTAGCCAAGAACATTCCATTTGACCCCATCTAGAAGAAAATCACTATACATCACATGCTCCCCATGCCAGTAGAAAATGTACATCTCCAACCGTGGTAGAAACCAGTAAGCTCTGAATTCCATTTGCACAAAACCAAACCGTCAGGACTGAATCCTTTTAACTCGACCAAGCTAAGCAGATCACCAAAACCCAAGAGCTTGCCATGAAACACCCGTAGAAACTCATTACATCATAAGCACCCAAGAACGAGTCATATCCATTACCATGCTGATCTAACCTACTACCAAGCTGTCCTAATTCTCTGAGTTCCTCCCGAATTGCCTTCATATTGATACTTCTCCTTGGAATAATACCGCAACCCTCAACTCAGACTCACCACACGAGACCCCCAAGCATAAGACTACCGCCCTAAGGCTCATAACCCATTGTATTCTTCTGAAGCACCCCTAAAGTACCACAACTGAGATACCCGCTCTGAAAAGACCGCTCTGTGAATCTAAAGCCATTACCTTTGCCTTCCTGTCACTGATATGTATAATCCATAAGGATATAGAAATGCCACAAGTCCTGACACCCTCTAATATAAATCTCAGTTCTAGCCAAAAACATATCCTGAAGATTCCCAATTGTTACATATACATCAAGAATCCATTGGAAACCATTCTTGGGAGTCGTCCATTCTGCTCAAACCTCAATTAAATTGATCAAACGGGCCGAACAACTTGTGCTCCATTAGCACCCAACACCCCAAGAAGTAATCCCATTCTTCTAAGCCATACAGACAACAACTAGATCATTCAATGTTTCTTATGTACCCATACAGAATAAGCCAACCTTTATCCGTAATTTCCTGTACTCAAGTCATCCTCGTTCTCAACCTCTGTAAGCCATAGCTGATTCACTAGTATACCCAAAATTTTGAGCCAACACAACATAACCGTGCAATCAACTGACCAATGGCAGACTCCCCCACTTGGCTCAAAGCCATAGGTCAAAACACACAATAAATCAAAATGCCTATACTCTATCATTGCCATAGTACCATAGTGAGATTCAACTAAATCCCTCATAAGCTCATGCGACACATTCCATCTCGTATTCAAACCATTTACGAACCTCGCATTCACCCTCGTAACAGTCAAGACAACTCTTCTACGCGATCCAAACTCAAACTGTAGCATGTATAATCCACTGATAAAAGAGGACTCCTAACCGACGATATAAGGATCACACAAACCTCAGGACACTCAGTAGGAGATAATCCACTTGCGTAGCCTTAAACTGGTATCTCTCTATACTTTTCCATAATCATAACTATTACCCGATCACTTAACCTTCCTGAGTCTGAACTTATATCACGGCATGAAATTTACTTCATTCCACTACTAGACAACATGAAAAGATCCTTCAACACACCCATAACTCGGGGCTACACATCAAACCAAGATGGAAATAAAGCACCAAATCATTCTTCCTACCCTCAAGCAGACTCTTCTCGTCACATTCAAGTTATATGAACACATCTCATAGTCACATCATACTCATCACGCAGCTACCAGTCATTACTTCCCCTAATAGGGACACTATCGAACACATAAGTCCAAAAACACGTGCTCACACAATCAACAGCTCAGTGCTCAAGCTACAAGTAGAGCCCGGCCTCAAGTCCTCCAGACTGGCCCAACATCAACATACAAAAATCACATATCGCCCCTCGATCGGGGAATCACAAGCCGTCGATGCACATGCGATACCTAGCGCTCATGCACACATACGAACGCGTGGAAGGGATTCAAAGAGTTACATTTCAAGCTGAATCAATGTCGCACGATAAGAATTCAAGAAGGTGAAGTTTTCCTAAAGGTTTTGCAGCCTCTCGAGGATAAGTACAGACGTCTCCGTACCGATCCGCGAGACTCTACTAAACCTGCTCATGACTCGTGAGACCTATGTAACCTAGGCTCTGATACCAACTTGTCACGACCCCAAATACCCCGGTCGTGATGGCGCCTATCACAGAACTAGGCCAGCCGAAACAACACGAACAATATAGAAGATCTTTTGTAAAATTTGTATTTTTTAAAGCAAAATGAGTCTCAAATCTTTCATTTTTAATATATCAACAGAAATACGCGGAATCAAGTATGTAAATACATCAACCCAATCCGAATTTGGTGTCACTAGTCATGAGCCACTAAATACAATCAACACTATCTGCTCAATACAAAAGAAGTCTGAAATATAGTACTAGAATAGGAAGGAGAAAGGCAGGGCTGCGAACGCCAGGCAACTACCTTGTTAACTCCGATGAACTTGCCACCGAGCTCAGAAATATCTGGATCTACACACAAGCTGCAGGGAGTAATGTTAGCACGCCAACTCAGTAAGTAATAAAAGTAAATAATGACTGAGCAGTAAGGAATCTCGTAAACCACGTCATAGCACCACACTGGGTACAATATTTTTCCAAACCAGGATACAAATCAAATTATCTCATTAAACTCCGATTTCAGTAAAAACCCTTTGAAAAATGTATTTCTAACAGTTTCAGTAGAGGTTCAATGTAGTTCATAGTGAAAGTGATGAAATTCATAATCGGCCCCTCGGGCAAAACGTAGTTCGTATACAGCCCCTCGGGCAGACATAAAGCACATACATCTCATAACAAAAAAAGTCCCAGAGGAAATAACAAAGCCAAATCAGTGATTAAATATCGAACATCTCGTAAAAACTCAAGTTTCGATGAAAGTTGTTCTAAACATTTGTTTAACATTTTTTATAGAGGCTCAGTATAAAGATGAGTGAAAAATCGGTAATTTAATCGACATATTCAATAGAGACCCACTTTAAGGAGGAGTGAAAACAATAATTTCATGAAAACAAGCCCTTCGGGCAAAGCATCACTTTTATATATATATATATATATATATATATATATATATATATATATATATATATATATATATATATATGGCAAGCCTCTCAGTCACTCGAGACTCAACTTTCATCAATCAGCACTTGCACTCAGCATTCACGCTCAATAGGTACCTTATAATAACCGTTGCGGCATGCAGACCGATCCATATATCGCTGCGGCGTGCAGCCCAATCCATATATCGCTGCGACGTGCAGCCCGATTTATATATAAAGTCGACTGCCCTCACTTGGGGTGTGCAGACTCTAGAGGGGCTTCTACAGCCCAAGCGCTATATCGCTGTGGTGTGCAGCCCGATCCAATATCTATATAATATTGCTGCGGCGTGCAGCCCGATGCATAAATATATATAATATCGCTGCGGCGTGCAGCCCGATCCATATATATATATATATATAATATCGTTGCGGCGTGCAGCCCCATCCGTAAATATATATAATATCGCTACGGCATGCAGCCCGATCCGTAAATATATAATTCTCACCACCAGGCCCTCGCCCTCTCTCACTCATCAATCTCACAATCAGACCCTCGGTCCCTCTCAGTCATCAGCCTCACAAGCCACTCGGGCTATCAGTAAAATAGGGTGCTCAGCCCAAAATATCATTTTATGCATAAACATAGAGTAATAGAGACTGAGTTATGAAATCAGTAAGACGTAGCATGACTGACTGTAGATATTAAACCAAAACAGTGAGGAGACAGTAGTAAAAAGCCCATAAGGGTCCAAATAGTTGGCACAAGGCCCAAATATGGCATTCAACCCAAAACATAGTAATATTTGCCAAAACACAATGATATCAAAATATTTTCAATCAAATACGCGACTTAACAGCCGCACGAAATGGACCAAATCATAATCCCCAACAGTGCACGGCCACACGCTCGTCATCTAGCATGCGTGTCACCTCAAAGTAGCACAACGATATAAAATCAGAGGTTTTATACCCTCAGGAACACATTTACAATCATTACTTACCTCGATCCGGACGAACATCTACACCGCGATGCCCTTGCCGCTGGACTCGGCCTTAAATCATCTCGAATCTATCCAAAATAATAATCATATCATTAATTCATGCCAAACTCAAAATCCGGAATTGGCCAAACCCGACCCCCGGGCCCACGTCTCGGATTCCGATAAAAATTACATTACTAGAATCCTTATCCTCCCACGAGTCTATACATATCAAGAACACCAAAATTGGACCCCAAATGGCCCCTCAAATTCCCAATGAAACACTCCAATTTCAAGCCCTAATCCCCCAATTTTCTTCCCTAATTTCCACTAATACCATGATAAAACAATGGAAAAATGGTCATAAACACAAGATACAAAGCCCAAGTAACTTACCTCACTGGAAACACTTGATTCCCCCTTGAAATCACTGCTTGGAGCTCCAAAATCGCACGAAAATGATGAAGGAATGACTGAAAATCGCGAAGGGGCCCTTTTATACATTCTGCCCAGCACTTCCGCACCTGCGGCCCATTTTCCGCATCTCCGGTACCGCTTCTGCGACAAAACAGCCGCACTTGTGGTTTTTCACTTAAGGGCAGAACATCCGCACCTGCGTCCCAGGCTTTGCACCTGCGGGCTTGCAGGTGCGGTAAATCTTCCACTCCTACGGCTTAATCCGCTCCTGCGGCTGCCTCCACACACCTGCGATCATCGCACCTGTGGTTCCCTATCCGCAGGTGCGGAAACAGCAGAAGCATCAATTTCTGCTGCAAAACTTCAAGTCCAAACTTTCCGACAACCATCCAAAACCATCCCGAGGCCCTCGGGACCTCAACCAAACACGCCAAAAAGTCACATAACACTATTCAAACTTGTTGCAACCCTCAAAACGTTCAAAACAACATCAGAACATCAAATCACCCTCGGATTCAAACCTAAGGATTCCAAAACTTCCGAATTCCGAATTCGATCAAAAAGTCTATCAAACCTTGTCCGAATGACCTGAAGTTTTGCACACACATCAGAAATGACACAACGGACCTAGTCCAATTTCCGGAATTCCATTCCGACGCCGATATCAAAATTTCCAATGCCGACCGGAAAATGCCAAATTTCCAATTTCGCCAATTCAAGCCTAAATCTTCCACGGACCTCCAAAATACATTTCAATCATGCTCCTAAGTCCCAGATCACCTAACGGAGCTAACCAAATAATAAAAAACCAAATTCGTGATCGATTACTAAAAAGTCAAAACTTGGTCAAACCTTTAAAATTTAAAATTCCAAGCTGAGAATTGTTCTTCCAAATCTATTCCGATTATCCTGAAAACCAAAACAGACGATTTACATAAGTCATAATACATCATGCGGGGCTAGTCATGCTTGAGAACTGGCGAGCGAAGTGCGTTATAACCGTTCAGTAGTTTGAGGTCATGAGCAGCTTCACTTTAGGTATTATGACCTGTACGCATGGTCGGAATTGAATTCCGGGAAGTTGGGGGTTTATTTGGAAAAAAAATTCTCACTTCGGATGCTTTAAGTTGAAAGAATTGACTAAGGTTTGATTTATGAGTAAACGACCTCGGAATTGGGATTTGAAGGTTCCAACAGGCTCGCATGATGATTTTGGACTTGCGCGTATGTCCGGATCGGGTTTTGGATGGCCCGAGAGCTTTTCGACGCCTATTGTGGAAGTTAGCATTTTGGAAGAACTTCATGAAATTTGGGTTGAAGTGCATTTTAGTATTATCAATATCCGTTTGGTATTCCGAGTCTGGGAAAAGCTCTGTATGGTGATTCTGGTATTGGGAGCACGATCGAAAGTGGATTTGGAGGTCCGTAGATCATTTTGGAGTCATTTGCCGAAAGTAGAAATTTGAAGGTTTTTGAGAAGTTTGACCGGAAGTGGACTTTTTAGTATCGGGGTTGGATTCCAATTTCCGGAAGTTGGAGTAGGTCCGTAATGTCGAATATGACTTGTGCGCAAAATTTGAGGTCAATCGGACGTGATTTGATAGGTTTCGACATCGAATGTTGAAGTTTGAAGTTCTAAAGTTCATAAAGCTTGAATTGGGATACGATTCATGATTCCGGTGTTGTTTGATGTGATTTGAGTCCTCGATCAGGTCTGCATGTTTTAGAAATGGTTGGTATAATTGAACAGGGTCCCGGGGGCCTCTGGTGGATTCCGGGTGATTAACAGATCGAATTTGGAGTTTGAAGAAGAATTGAGGCTGATGGCATATGGTGTAACCGCACCTGCGAGATTTTGGCCGCAGAGGCGGCCTAGAAGTCGCAGAAGCGGAGCAGGGCCGCCCAGGTGAAGAGCCGTAGGTGCAGAGCCTTGACCGCATCTGCGCAAGCGCAAAAGCAAAAATGAAGGTCGCAGAAGCGGCAATGGGCGTAGGTGTGAAGGAGTACCATAGAAGCGGACGCGTAGAAGCGGCGAAGAGTTCGCATGTGCGGATGTCGCTGGGCAGAACGCATTAAATAGCAGGGTTGGCCATTTTTGCTCATTTCTCCATTTTTGGGAAATTTTTGGAGCTTCTTCGGAGGGGCTTCCACCTAGCAACTTGTAGGTAAGTTAATCCCACCTATTATGAGTTAAATACATTGATTATGTATAGATTTTAACATGGAAATTGGTAGGAATTTGGGGTTTGAGGAAAAACCTAGAAAATTGGTATTTAGGATTTTAACCACGAAATTTGACATGGAATTGGGAATAAAATGTATATTTGAGTTCGTAATGTTATGGGTAATCTTTATCTTCAAAAAATTTTGGAATCCGGGCACGTGGGCCCGAGGGCGACCTTGTCAACTTTTCGAGCGGAGTTGGGAATTTGTCTAAATTGAATTGTTGTGAGTATTAGAGCATGCATTTATGGATTTTCTCATTTATTGACTAGTCTTGGGAGTGTTGGGCATTGATTTGAGTTGATTAAATGGCTTAGGAGCTCGTTATGGAGCTTCGGAGCGAGGTAAGTCTCCTTTCTAACTTTGTAAGAGGGAATTTTTCCCATAGGTGAAATAATCGAATATGTGCTTGGGGCTACGTATGCACGAGGTGACGAGAGTCCGTGCGTAACTACTATTATGCTTAGGTCCGGGTAGTCTAGAACCCAAAAGAATGCTTTACTTGCCGTACTTGTAACTTTATTGATAATATAAAAGGCCTAAATTACATCGAACTTGGTAAATAAATTTCTAAAAGGCCAAACATCACTTTCTTGACTGTTAAAAGAGAAATTGCCAATTCCTTGAATAATTGTCTCTGATGAATTCTTGATTGATTGTTTGTATGTGTTTATCTTTGTGGAACGGGCCGAACTCCTCGACAGATTAAATATATGCATCTATGGTTCGCGCCATTCGATCCTCTGGTAGTGCACATTTTAAATATTTGTTGGATCGGGCCGGACGACCTCGACATGATTTGCACATGCTTGTATTGTTTGCCTTGGAGTTTATAAATAATGATATTTCCTCCCTGGTCTAAGGTAAATTGATAAATGATGAAATATGAATTTTGAAATCTCTTATTATTAAAAGGATTGTTTACCTTCTTCATGATTTCCTTGAGTTACTGCCGTTTTTAATAAATCCACGAATTATTATATTATTGGACCACTAGTAAGTGTCGAAGTCGACCTCTCGTCACTACTTCTTCGAGATTAGACTGGATACTTACTGGGTACACGTTGTTTTCGTACTCATACTATACTTGCTGTGCATTTTTGCACAAGCACATGTATGTCTAGTGGCCTCGTTGGGCGCAACAGCATGGTTGGTACGGAGACTTTGGTGAGCTGCATCTCTCGTGACGACCCGCAGCCAACAGAGTCTCCTTAAGAGTATTGTATTTTCTTTTCTGTCGATATTGTATTCCAGACAGTTATTATTTTACATTTTATTTCCTAGAAATTGCTCATGCACTCGTGACACCGGGTTCTGGGATGTATATGGGATTATTCAGTATTGAAAATTTGTTAAAGACATTATTATTTACTCGGTGAAGTTCATTATTTATTGTGTAATGTAAGGAAAAGAAATGATTTCAACAATACTAAAATGAGAATTTAATTAACTTCTTGGTGTTGGCTTGCCTGACAGTGGTGTCCGGCGCCATCACAACCCTTAATGATTTTGGGTCCTGACACGACAAAACTCACAAAATCCGACAACCTATTCAATTATGAGTCCAACCTTACTAATTCCAGTCAAATCCGACTCCGAATCGATGTTCAAAACTTCCCAATCCATATGGTGAAAATCGCCTCGAAAATTGCCCAATTCCGAGCTCCCCAACTCAAAATATGTTAAATGAACAACACCCTCGTTTTAACACTGTTCTTCTTCGTTTCTTATGCCAAAAGATCTCGAAACTCACTTTTAAAGCCTCCAATGGATTCCTTATGAAATTCTAGTCAAGTTAGGCTCTTGAATTACTCCATTTGACCTTATATTGAAGGAGATATGTTTGTTTCAATATTTGGAAATAGTACAGATTTTTAAATACGCAGTCAGTAGCAATTTCGTAATTAATCTGAAAAATCTAGCAACCAATTCTTAGCAAAATGATCATTAAATCCTCATACAATGTCCAAATTTTATGATTCTTTTTGCTATGGCTCTATAATTACGATACGGACCTAATGCTTCAACCAAAACAGAAATCGGAGATCATTTGCTTCATGTGGTACCATTTATGCTTGAAGAAACGACGTCGAAACATAAGAAGAACGAGCGCAACGCAGTCCAAACCTATCCGAAACTCACCCGAGCCCCTCGGAGTCCTATTCGAACATACCAAAAGTCCCATAACCTAACAACTCGAGGTCTCAAATCATACATAACAACATTGAAACAATGAAACGCGCCTCAAATCAAACTTAATGAACTTTCGACTTCCAAAAACTCGTGCCGAAACATATCAAATCAACTCAGAATGAACTCAAATTTTGCACACAAGTCCTAATACATCATACGGAGCTACTCGATCCCCCAAACTACCGAGCGAAATGCAAATGCTCAAAACGACCGATCGGGTCGTTACATTCTCCCCCACTTAAATATACGTTCGTCCTCGAACGTGCCAAGAGTTGTTCCTATGCCGTCAAACCGTCGTGTAACCTTACCATGCACATACCTGGGGGTGATCCCGTCGCCCTATTCCATATACGCCCGACAACATAACATAACTGAAGATCATTACTTCAACCTTAGTCCGTAAACCACACAATCGAATTTTCAACATCCGAAATTTACTACAAGACCCGAACTTCGCATCTACACACTGTATAAGCCTGAACAAGCTATATCAAGTCATAACCACAACCCAAGATGTAATCACCCAACATACCACACGACTCGCATACTCGTAGTAAAATTTTTGATCACAGCAGCTGCTCAAAACAACCAAATACCATTAATAAACCTCATGTCAAACAAAACCTCGTTCTAAAGCCTTTGTGTACTGCTGATGATGAAAGAAACACGCAGAAACTCATAACCATTCATCAGATCAATCAGTTGTGGAACTCCCTCTTCTTTGATAGGATCTATAGCCAATTTCTAAGCTGATCAGCATCAATTTCCTTCCAAGTATACCGCAATCTAATCCGATAGCACCTATTCTAGGTACGATGACCTCATCCCATCTAACATAATCGCTCTAGTGACATGACACATTAATACAATCTAAATCCACAACCCGTGCAATCCGTGCACCAGTAAGCGACAATCCCAATGTACTCAAATCATAGAAAATGACTTAAATGAGAGGACTGTCCCGCAAGCTTAACAAGTACTGCCACAACAAAATACCGAAAATCCATCACACACCGTAGGACCATCACACGAATCTAACACAAAGGTTCATACCTCAACATAACTTTGCTGCAATGCGTGACCCCATCCAAATGCCGGTCAAATTTATATTCCTTGAGCCGCCTTGCTCAAAATCAATAACCACACGAAATTTGACATCAAGTACCCAAAGTGCATTACCATAACCACGGAGAGCAAATAACACAATACCACGACCCGGAAAGGACATAGCCAACACGCAATCAATCATGAAATACCCAAATACTCATCCCGCTCAAATCCCGATATGAAGCCCAAATAGAACCGCACCATGTGTGCATATAACCAACGAATCACAACCCTCCTGTCATGACCCAAACCTAGACCCGGTCGTAATGGCGCCTCTCGTGGGGACAAGGCCAGCCAACTAAACCCAATTCATCCTTTTAAAAACAATTGAACAGTTCATAAGCAGTTTAAATATGATTTAATGATAATAATTAGCGGAAGTACAACCCGACACAGCCCAAACTGGGGTGTCACAAGTCACGAGCATCTATTAAAGTATGAATACAACTGTGAGGTCTGAAAAATACAGAATAGGACTAATGAACGAAAGGGAGAAAAGCAGTGCTGCGAACGTTGGCAGTCACCTTGCTAAAATCCGCCCCTCAGGCACAACACTCACTCAACAGATAATGCTAGTCAATCAGGTAGATACCCCGTGAAGTAACACAGGCAACAGATAAGGCAGACAAATGAAATAAAGTAAACACATAGAACAGTACTAGTACCGCTACGGTGTGCAGCACGATCCACATATCGCTGTGGCGTGCAGCCTGATCCATTTATCGTCGACGGCGCTCACTCGGGGTGTACAGACTCCGGGAGGGGCCCCTTAGGGCCCAAGCGCAATATCAAGCCATCTCGTAGGATCAAATCTAGGCCCTTGGCCTCATACCAGTATCAGCATAACACTGCTATATATATATATATATATATATATATATATGTTGCTGCGGCGTGCAGCCCGATCCAAAAGTATCCTCACAATACAGGCCCTTGGCCTAACTCAGTCAACAAAATCACATAAGCCACTCGGGCAACAATAAACATGATGCTCAGCCCAAATAATTATTGGAAATATCATTTCAAGTGTTAAAGGAAGTAAACTTGGCTGAGTTTTGAAAACAGTGAAAAAAATACATGGCTGAGTTCAAGTATAAAATCAAAACAGTGAGGAAATATCAACAACCATCCCCGAAGGGGTTTAAATAGCTGGCACGAAGCCCAAATATGGCAATCAACCCAAGTCATGATGATAACAAATAAGTTTCAATCAATTACATAGTAAAATCATCAATCGGGACGGACCAAGTCACAATCCCCAATGGTGCTCTACTCCACTCTCGCTATCTGGCGTGCAAATCACCTCAATATAGCACTACGATGTGCAATCCGGGGTTTCAAACCCTCAGGATATCATTTACAATCATTACTCACCCCGAACCGGCTAAACATCTAGCTCGCTACGCCTTTGCCTCTCGAATCGGCCTCCACGCGCATCGAATCTATCCAAAAATAGAGCGAATACGTCACAATGTGCTAAGGGAGCAAAGCCCAAGCAAAAACAATCAACAACGGGCACAAATCCCGAAATTAGAAAAACCCGAGCCCCGGGCCCACTTCTCAAAACTCAGAAATTTTCACATCATTAGATTCCTTATCTTGCCACAAGTCTATGCATATAAAGAACATAGACTCGCGGCGAGATAAGGAATCTAATGATGTGAAAATTTCTGAGTTTTGAGAAGTGGGCTCGGGGCTCGGGTTTTTCTAATTTCGGGATTTGTGCCCGTTGTTGATTGTTTTCGCTTGGGCTTTGCTCCCTAGCACATTGTGACGTATTCGCTCTATTTTTGGATGGATTCGACGCGCGTGGAGGCCGATTCGAGAGGCAAAGGCGTCGCGAGCTAGATGTTTAGCCGGTTCGAGGTGAGTAATGATTGTAAATGATATCCTGAGGGTTTGAAACCCCGGATTGCACATCGTAGTGCTATATTGAGGTGATTTGCACGCCGGATAGCGAGCGTGGAGTAGAGCACCGTTGGGGATTGTGACTTGGTCCGTCTCGATTGATGATTTTACTGTGTAATTGATTGAAACTTATTTGTTATCATCATGACTTGAGCTGATTGCCATATTTGGGCTTCGTGCTAGCTATTTGAACCCTTTCGGATGGTTGTTGATATTTCCTCACTCTTTTTATTTTATACTTGAACTCAGCCATGTATTTTTTTCACTGTTTTCAAAACTCAGCCAAGTTTACTTGCTTTAACACTTGAAATGATATTTCCAATAATAATTTGGGCTGAGCATCATGTTTATTGTTGCCTGAGTGGCTTATGTGATTTTGTTGACTGAGTTAGGCCGAGGGCCTGTATTGTGAGGATAGTTTTAGATTGGGCTGCACGCCGCAGCAATATATATGGATCGGGCTGCACGCCGCAGCAGTATTATGCTTATACTGGTATGAGGCCAAGGGCCTAGATTTGATGCCACGAGATGGCTTGATATTGCGCTTGGGCCGTAAGGGGCCCCTCCCAGAGTCTGCACACCCCCAGTGAGCGCCGTCGACGATAAATGGATCGGGCTGCACGCCGCAGCGATATGTGGATCGGGCTGCACGCCGTAGCGGTACTAGTACTATTCTATGTGTTTACTTTATTTCATTTGTCTGCCTTTATCTGTTATCTGTGTTACTTCACGGGGTATCTACCTGATTGCCTGGCATTATCTGTTGAGTGAGTGTTGTTCCCGAGGGGCGGATTTCTGTGCTTATCTGCACTAATTGTTTTGCATTCATTCGCATAACCATTGAAAAAGTCATTTTCAAAAGAGGTTTGAACTGAGCTAAGATGTTCTCTAAAGATTTCACAGCTTCACTGTTTGTTTTTCTCAAGGGGTTTTATACTACTTCTATAGAGCATGATGATTTGCCTTGATTTCTTACTGCTCAGTTATTATTTACCTTTATTACTTACTGATTTGGAGTACTCACTTTACTCCCTGCACCTTGTGTGCAGATGCAGGTATTTATACACCCGGTGGCGGGTTTTGGCTGACCGGAGGCAGAGTTATCGGAGTTTAGCAAGGTGACTATCAGCGTTCGCAGCACCGCTTTTCTCCCTTTCGTTCATTAGTCCTATTCTGTATATTTCAGACCTCACAGTTGTATTCATACTTTAATAGATGCCCGTGACTTATGACACCCCGGTTTGGGCTGTGTCGGGTTGTACTTCCGCTAATTATTATCATTAAATCGTATTTAAACTGCTTATGAACTGTTCAATTGTTTTTAAAAGGATGAATTGGGTTTAGTTGGCTGGCCTTGTCCCCACGAGAGGCGCCATCACGACCGGGTCTGGGTTTGGGTGGTGACACCTACGTAGCATAGAAGAGTAACTCACAGATCATCTCAGAACACGAATAAGCTTAACAACAACCAAATGGCTCATCCCTCAACAATAACAATATGGAGCCAACCAATCCGACTCACTACAGAACCCACATCTATATTAGGCCTACCAATGAACCCCAAATCAACTCTCGTCACCTAAAATAGATAAATAACCCTCCGAAAGTACACAATGACTGAATCACAACACATACTATCCTCTGACTAGCTTTGGCCACATTTCAATAGTCTACAACCATGAAACAATCTGCTCCTGAGAACTCCCAGTCTCCAAATCCGTAGAACACATGAATCACCATATCTGATCTCAACTCCACCGCCTGAATGTCTAACACATCTCTCATACACGATTATCCCACGAGGAATACTTCTATAATTTTTCTGTGCCACGAAGCAAAATTTGGACACCAGTTGTCGATCAACTAGGAGAGTGCTGCAATACTAATGAAGTATCCATAAATCAAAACATATCCCCCCCTTATGAAATGTATACTCTCATCAAGCCATACCAAATAGTAATGTTATTTACCTAGTCATCTAAAACTGTCCATGTTGCCTAAGGACTCATGACCTCCCCTTCAAAACTGAACCGTGATCTTACACATGCAAATCTCGATCCTACACAACACACCGCATATACTATGCCATCATACAAAAAATACGGGAACTTCTTAATCCACTTCGAGTCACAAGCAACTACTCACTCAATTAACCAAGAACTTTCCATTTGATTTCATTCGGATAAAATCATTATACATCACATGCTCCTCACGCCAGTAGAAAATATATTCCTCGAACCGTGGTAGAAACTATTGAGATCTCTTCGAAACCTATTTGCACATAATTAAGCAATCAGAACTAAATCTCTCTAACTCAAACAAGCCATGCAGGTCACTAAAAACCCAAGAGCACAGCCACAAAACACCTGTAGAAACCTACCACATCATAAGCACCCAAAGAACCAATCATATTAATTACCATGCCGATCCAACCTACTACCATGCTGTCCTATTTCTCCGAGTTCCTTCTGAATTACCTTCAAATTGATACTTCTCCTCGCCATAATACCACAATCCTCAACCAAGACTCATCACACGAGACCTAGCATAAAACCACATCGCAATAAGGCTCATAAGCCGCTGAATGCTCTCTTAAGCACCCCAAAAGTACACAACCGAGATACCCAATCTGAAAAGACCTTCTGTGAATTTAAAGCTGTTCATTTTTACCTTCCTGATACTGAATGTAGAATCTAAAATGATATAGAAATACTACGAGTCTCAACACCATCCAATGTAACTCTCAGCTTCTAGCCATATACAAATCTGTAGCATTCTCAATTGCCACGTATAAATCTTGAATTCATTAGAACCATTCTCGAGAGTCATCCACTCTGCTCAAATCTCATTTAGACTGATCAAACGGACCAAACGACCTGTGCCCCATTAGCACTCCAACACCCAAGGAAGTAATCCCACCTTAATGTAACCAGATAAATTTCTACTCCACACACATTACATCCTTCACCAATAGCAACTCAAATCATTCCGTGATTCTCATATACCCATAAAGCCTACTACAACTCGTATCTAAATTTTTTTTTACTCAAGTCATTCTCGAACTCAATCTCTACAAGTCATAACGGATTCACCAGTATGCCTCAAACTGAAAGCAATACGACACATAGTGGAATCAACATGTCGATAGCAGGCTCCACCACTTGGCTCAAAGCCAAGAAATAAATCATATAATAACTTACAATACCCATACTCTATTGCGGCCAAAATCCTGCACTGAAATTTAACTTAATCCTTCATAAGCTCGTGTAACATAAACCATATAATACCTCAAATCGCACAAATATAATCCACTGGTAGAAAAGAAAGCCTCCACACAACATCATAAAATCACACATCTGTAGATTACCCCATAGGTTATAACCCACCTACTTCGCCTCAAACCGACATATCTCTATACCCTTCCACATTAACAACTACTACACAATCGCTTAATATTTCTGAGTCTGATCTCAATAATAAGATACGAGAATCTAGTTCGTTCCATAATTGAATCAACATGAAAGATCTTTAATACAGTCATAACTCGAGACTATGCGTCGCATCAAGACAGAAACCAAACACCCAATAATTCTTTCTACACCTCAATCAAACCTTTCTTGTCACATCCAAACCATATGAACACATCTCGCAGTCACATCATACTCATCATGTAGCCATCTAGCCACAAATTCCATTAATGGGGATACTACCAGACATATAAATCCAAAAGCACGTGCTCATACAATCAACATCTCTATGCTGAAGCTACAGTCAGAACTGGCCTCAAGTCCTCCAGACTGGCGCATCATCAACATACTGAATAAACAACCTCTATTGTTGTGCTTTTTCATTGCCCTTTCTTGCCTTTAGCTTGTCCATTCTTTGTTTCTCCAACTGCTTGCTAGTTATAGCAGCTTTACCATTCCATGTGAGCTTTGTTGGTGAGTAAGGAAGATTTTTTGGCTGACTCGCACTACTTGCATCTCCAACAAAGTTAATTATTCTTGTTCCACTTGATATTGGTTGTATCTGCCTCTGTCGGAGTCTAGACTTTACCTCTGAAATATTTCGTGGCCTTATAGATGGGTCTTCTTCAAAGCCTAGAATCTCAAAATCAGGATCTCTATTGTTGTTGAACTGCTGCATGTGCACCTTTGGTGCTGACATAGAAATATGTTGTCTAGCTTCACTTGCTTGACTAGTTTGACCGGACTGTGGTGCTGACAATGGTAGTTCTTCTACTGTTGCTATAGCTAGGGATCTGGGAACTTCATCACCTTCATCTTCATCAAGTAATGTTCTTTTCCTCTTCATTGGTTTTCCCCTTTGTTTGTCTGCTTTTTCTTCTATTGTTGATCACCCTTCGTTGCCTGTCCATATTCTCCATCCTTTGAAAACTAATAAGAAGATAAATAATTATAGCTATATAATAATTAATAAATAAAATGGCTGCTGATAAAGATACAAATATTACCTTGTTACAACCCCTTGCATTGTGTCCAGGTTCTCCACAGGTTGAACATGTCATAACCCTGTCTTTCCTAGGATTAGACCTTTCCCCTTACCTCTTTAATACCTCATTTTTATCTCTAGTTCTCTTTACTATAGGTCTGCCAGCCAACTTCACTAATAAGGGTGGATTTCTTTGCCTGTGATGGGTCTATTTTCTAGAACTTTTGCCCTGGAAATGGTTGTAACTTGTGTCTATAAGTTAGGAGATAAGCTTCCTCATTGTACCACTAGTGAATTCTATCCGATGGGTTGCCCATCTTGTATTGTATTGATCTGATGGCATGAGGACATGTGATTCCAATAAGGTCCCATGTCATGCAAGTGTGTTTTTTAGTTTTCAAGCTGACTATCAACTTGTTACTCTCTTCACTCACCTCATACCCATACTCACCATGGAAATCAATTGTACACTTGTGAGGAATCCGCAAGTATTCATTGTATAACTCTATTTCTTGTGGAATCCGTTGAGTAGGCCATGTCATTACATTAGATTCTTTTTTACTCAATATATTCATCACCTTTATTCTTATTTCTTGAAGCATCCCAATTATTAGCTTGTGTCTAGCATCTAAGATCCAAGAGTTGAAGGACTCATTTAGGTTGTTTTCTACCTTCTGGTTCTTGAACACTGTATCAAAGTAAGTCCTGCACCAACACTTGACAGGATAGTGCAGTAAATCCTTCACCCCTTCCTCAGATATCTCCCCCAATGTCTTCAAATGATCATTTAATTCCTCCTCATAGCTTCTCCATGCACACCACCAAACCAGCTTTGTCCTTTCTCCATACCCATGTCCCTCTTTGCTCCAATTGGATACTGTGTGTCTTACACAGTATCTATAGTGGGTATCGGGTAAGATAGATTGGATTGCATCAAGTAGACCCTACATGAGAAAGCCAAACAGAAAAGAAAAAAATCAGTCAACACATTTAAAAAGTGGCTGAAAACAAGTAAAGTGCCAATTGCTTTTTACCTTTTGCATGTCTGATATAAATGTGACCCCCTCTCCATTCTTGAGGTCTAAAGACTTCTGAAGCAAACTCAAGAATCAATTTCAGGCGAATTTTATTTCCTTATCTACAACAGTCCAAGCAAATGGATAAAAGTGGTTCATAGCATTTTGAGCTACAGCAACTAAGAGTTCACCTTTGGCTTTTTCTTCCAAAAAGGTCTCATCCAAGACAACAAAAGTTCTTAACCCTCCCTTAAACCCCTTCTTCATTGCTTCAAAGCAAATATACATCCTCAAAAATATTTTTTTGCCTTCCGCAAGGGCATCTTTAGAAATATTATTAATGATATCGCTTCCTACATTACTCTTCTTTATGGCATTGGCATAGGCATCAAGTTTATTATATTCATCAGTAAAGCTACCTTCCAGCTTCTCCAATATCATTCTCTTGGCTCTCTTGCACTTTGAAAATGAAGCATTGATTTTAAAAGTTTTTTTTGATCTGCCTTTATCTCTGTAATCTTATATTTTAAGAATTCCTGCAACTTTGAAATAGTGTGCAATGGTAGTAGCATCAATCCTTTGGTTATCAAATGTATGATTACACTCATGTTTAGTTTTTAGTGTCTTGAGCTTAACACCTAAATTCCTCTTATCATTAGAAATTAGGCAGACAAAAGGGCATTCATCATCCTCACATATGTATCTGACCATTATTGTGTCACTTTTAACTAGTGTTAAATCATAACCATTGGCAAGGGCATACAAGTTCATGAATTTCCTAGCTTCAGGTATATCTTTGAATGTCATGGACTTTTCTAAGTGCTTGTAATCAACCAAGCTATCAACAATTACCCTCTTTCTTTCTTTTTCTATTGCCCCAACCTATCAGAATCATAATCTGAAGAATCTTCACTATTACAGTCACAATCATCCGTGTAATCTTCAGTTAGAATTACTACCATCTGAGCTACAATCACTAGATACTTCATCTAGTACTAAGCATGACTCAATGTGTTGCATTATATTTTGAACATTAATAAATAATTCATTGTCCTCTAAAGCAAATAAGTTAATAATATTGAACTGGTCATTCACAAGTTGTAATTATGTCCTAATACCCTCATCTCCTAATATTTCATAATATTTTCCAGAAAGGCTAATCAAAATCAATTGTTGAACTCCAACATACCCTAATTTATGCATGTATTCATTAATCATATCTATAAAATATAAGAGATCAACATCATGACATTTCCATGTGAATAAGCTTTCTTGAATATACAAGTTGTGGCTCCCTCATCCAGTCACCACCGTAGTGAAAGATCAAGTCAATCTTAACCATGTTTAATAACCTGTAATCAACAAACAAAAGTACAATTTAATAATATTTAAACAGGAAAGAAGAACAAAAATAGAAAGAAAAGAACAAGAGCAAAACCAGAAAAGTAGCACAACTAAACAAAAATATGGACACAAAACCTAAATCATATGAATACAAAATCAGAAAAGAATCACAATAATAAAATAGCAAATAAGCAGAGTCAAGTCCCACAATCCATTTAATAACCCACGACTTTAAAAAAGAAAGTAAACAGTGTATTCAAGTTCAACTGCCTTCAATTTGGTTCAGTAGCATAACTTTTGCAAGAACTTCACCTTTGCCATATTACCAATATGCATCTCTGCAACACATTACATCTAAAGTGGCTTAGGGAACCTCATATCTCACAGATAGTACTCTTGGATGAATGTGGGTAGGATGTTGAAGGTTAATGGGACAAATGAGTACTTTGTTTTTAGTATCCTAGAGGTGTAGATGCACGAGGAATCGTTACGATGAGGAGTATGCTTAGAAGGGAAGTTTTAGGCTTAGCTTCACAATAAAAAATAGAAAATAAGAATAGTCAAGTCCCACAATCCATTAAATAACCCAGGGTTTTAAAAGAAATAGGAAACAGTAGGGTCCTACTTCTTTTATGAACGGAGAAACAAGTATGAGTTGGGACCATATTCAATAAAGCCTAAAAACTATTACATTAAAAAACAGTCAAGTCCCACTTCTCTATAACTGTTGAGCCACATGTATATAAAATTGGGGACTACATTCCAAAGTTTTAATAAACAAATCAAAGAAATCCATGACAATCACATTTTGAAAATTTATAACCAATAAAGAAACAAGAAATGTTGGGACCACAATCCATTGAATCCCTAAACCATCTGCCCACTTTTGAACCTACAATCACAAATGTACAATTCCATATATAAACCCTAAACCACCAATCCCTGCCCTTTTTTTAACATGGGACTAGGAATCCTATTGAAATTAAGACATCATTATAGCAAATTCATATTCCTTACATATGCAATATTCAAAAAGTATCAAACGAACAGTGAGAAGCAACAAAATCTTAATATCAGACAACGAATGCAAACAACATAAAGAGAAATCGGCACATGCAAACAACAAAATTAACGGAAAACATAATATAAAGCTCAAAACACACATATCAACACACATTTGTAAATTTTAGCACATACCCGAAACCCTAAAACGAAAACACAACTCAAAAAATCCTAAATCAGTTAAATCAAAACCTTTAGACAATAATAAAAAGCAATGTTACAAAAAAACAAATAAAATAAGCACAATCAACGAAATTAGGGGAGAAAACTGCATCTATGTGAAGGCGAATAATAGAGAGAGAGGCTCTGGCGACAAAAACATGCGATTATAGAGAGAAAGCAGTCGCAGCACTTCCATGGCCTCGCCGGCCGGCGGCCAGCCATCTTTACCGGCTGGTCAGCCTCCCCTCACCTCTGCCCAACCTCCTACAACAACTAACAACAATCCCCAACCTTCAAATCCCACAAACGACAATCCACAAGCCATGAATTACGCAAAAGCAGTGAAACCTACTTCGATAAATACTGCCATGCAGAATCGCACTGCATCAGTTGAACCAATTGCACTTAGACGAGCCAAAGTATTTCAAGGACAACTAACGGTGTGCTTTACAAAAGTAGAAGTTGAACGTATGAATGTTCTTGAAGGACTACAATATGCAGTCGTGTGTAAATTTTCATATGAATGGCCTGAGCTTAAATGAATTACGTCGCATTGTGCCTATTCAATGTGGAATCAAGGGTGAGTGTAATATTGGATACTTACGTGATAGGCATGTATTGATAAGATTAACATTATGGCAAGATTTTGTTGAATTTACGTCGAAAGGTATTTATTATGTTAAGGACAAGTATGGAGAGGAATACCAGTTGAGAACTTTGATATATGATGCTAAGTTTAAGGCAGGAGAGGAGACACCAAAGGTGGTGGCTTGGATCTCCTTTCTAAACTTGTTGCCAACTTATTTTGTGAAGGAATGTTTGTTCTCACTAGCATCTGCAGTAGGTAAGACTAGACCTAGCTGTGCTCGTGTGAAAGTGCTAGTTGACTTATTGGCTGATCTCCCTAAGAAGGTGCGTATGGACATCGTTAATGAAGACACTGGTGATGTAAGAACAGAATGGGTGAATATTAAATGTGATTATTTACCTAAATACTGTAAGGAATGCAAATTACAAGGGCATGATATGATGGAGTGTTGGAGATTGCATCCTGAACTTATGGCTAATAAGAAGGAAGACCAGCAGGTAGATAATGGAGGAAAGGTTGATGGGAATAAAGATAAAGGCAATAATGCTGCTCCTTTGATGATCTTATCAAGTGGTAGAGTTGTGGGCAATGTTGGTGCTCAATGGAAGGAAGTGAGGGATAAACGAGTACAAGGTAAAGACAAACAATCTGGTGAAGGTGTTAAAACTGGGCAGCAAATTATACCTGTAGAGAAACAAACTAATGTAGGTCCTCAACAGGTGCAGACAACTAATAAGTTTGCTTTGTTGGAAATTAAAAACAGTGAGGATAATGAGAACAAGAAATTGGTAGTAGTAGAGGAAGATGCTGCACAAAGAGATGTGACAAAACACAATGACAATGGGAATTTGAATCCTGCAGCACCAGAATTTGTTCCTAGATCACCTGGGAATGACAAAAGGAGAAAGGGGGATAACAAAAATGCAGCTGTAGGCAAACAAAATTTGAATGCTGTATTTCCAGCTGGCAGTTCCAATCCAGCAGGGATTAGTAAACAAAGAGAGAGGGATGAAGCAAAAAGCAAGGAGGAAAAGGCTGCTGACCAACAAGCTAAGGAGTCTACTGCACAGTGGGTTCAAAGGGCTTTCACTGGAAACATGGTGGCAACTAATACTTCAGTACAGGATATCCCATCTCAGGATACTAGAGTGGGATCAGAACTAGCTAAGAATATTGAAAAAGACAACATTGTAGATACAGATTTTGAAATATTTCAAGCTAATGAGAAAGTTAATTGGAAAGGAGGCAGGTTATGGTCTGAGCAAGCAGAGGAGGATCCAGATGATGGAGTCATTCCAGCTGTGATGCATAGTGAAGAGGAAAATGGTGGAGATGCAATTGAAGAGGAAGATCAAAGTGTTAATGGCAAAGCCAAGGTTACTGGAACTACTGAAGAACATGGATTAAACAATAATGTAGGTGATGTCAATGGGGAGCAGGGTAACAAAGAGGAACAGAATAACAAAGAGGAGAATATCATAGATACTGTGGACATTAAAGGGGTAGATATCAATGCTATTGATCTAGGAGGAACTGAGCTGCTTATTATAAAAGAGTCTGGTGCTACTTCAAAAACAAAGAATAGCAATACTGCAGCAAGAGCATCAGGAGATATCATGCCAGTAAATCTACTGCAATTACAGAATCAGAAAGAGGCAGATGAACAGGCTGTGATACACAATAAATCTAATACCAATATCCTACCTACAGATGATGTCAAAGAGATAGATGGTGATGCAGGAGCAGACAAGGATTTAGATGAAGAGTCTACAACTCAGAATTTTCTTAATGTGGCCAAACAAGGGGATCTTTCTCCTAGACATATCGACCAGGTTAAATCTGCAACTAGGGGCAGGAAAAAACAAGTCAAAGATACCTCAACTGCTCCAGCAGGAGGGGTTCAAACAAGAAGAACATTGTCCAAATCCCTCAATCAATAATGGATGCCATTATATGGAATGTCAGGTCAGTGAACACAAATTCAGTGCTTTTGAAAGACTGATTACTATGGCATAGACAACATCATTTTGAGTTTATATTATGGAATTTTGGAACCAATGCAACCAGTTCTAGCAAATGGAAAAGGTATAGGAGCAGAAAGGTTTTGGCTTTTCATGGCAGTTGGTTTAATGTTTCAAATAAAAATTAGACATTCATTGATAAGTGTTTAGGTTACTATTTCTGTACAACATGGTGCAATAACTGACTTTGAAATTGTTTCACACTAAAAACTCATGCGAATTGCTTTTCTAACATTGGCGTATGCAAAATGTGAATGCAAATTGAAAAGGATTAGAACTGTGTGTTCATTATATGCAATGCCTCATAATATGACTTCTCCCTTGACTTGTAGGGGGTTTCCAAATGTGAAATATGGGATGAGGAAGGAAAAATTTGGAGTCCTGCAGTTGTCATTAAAATGAGGTAGATGATTTCAGACATTGGCATTAATACTTGTAACCTGTCAGGATTTGGGCTTCAAGGGAAGAATTTATACTTGGTGGAGATGGTAGATCAGAGGAAGACTGCATATTTAAAAGGTTTTGTATTAGATTGCTTGGGCAATATGGAGCTGCAAAACCTTCCCCAGGCTTAGAGAATCACTTCTTTTTGTCAAAGATTGGATCTGATCATTGCCCAATGGCCTTTCTAAGTGTGATATTGAAACTCCACCTATTAAGAAACCATTTCAGAATTTCTTAATTTTTTGGACCAAAAACATGATACTTTTTAAAGCCTTGTTGTAAAAGGAAGGAATTGTGAAATGCAAATTTTTTCTGCAAATCATTTGTTTTGTTCAATCACAAAATTTAAGAAGTGAAGAAAGTTTTTGTCTTCATGAGTAAAACAACTTTTGGAAGATATTTTTTCAGAAGAATTGGCAAAGTCTTCGAAGAGGCCAGTTATTAGTGCATGAAAGGCAATTTTGAAGCATATCCTAACGTAGCAGAATAGAGAGAAGGCTGCAGAAGGTCCCAAGAGAATGAACAGGTACTTGCAATTGAAGAGGAGTTTTTTGGAACAAAAGGCAGGCATGGCATGGTTTCAAAGATGGTGACAGAAATACAAAGTTTTTTCATGCCACAAGTGAGAGCCAGGAGAAAAAGGCTACAACTTCAAAGGATGCAAGGATAACATAGGCAATGGCTAGAGGAGGATGAACATCATTGCTGATAGAAGCTTCAGATTTTATAAAGACCAATTCACAGAACTGTAATTCTATGCTTTCTCAATATAATTTATCAATGTTTTCCTTGCTTGGTGGAGGAAAGAACAGAACACAAAAACCGACCAGCATTACCAACTAGAGAAGAAGTTAAAAGAGCAGTAATATGGGCTTAAATTGGGGATTCAGCCCGGTTGGGGCCCAGATGGGTAACTGGTTGCCTTTCTATCACACATGCTGGGAATATTGTTGGGGAAGACATCTATGCTTTGGTGGGTTAAGCCCTTTTTCAATGGACAGCACTTGCCAAAATGTTGTGACACAACTTAGTGCTACTGCCAAAGAAGAAAGACGGTCAGTACATTTTCAGACTTGAGGCTAAATCAGTTCCTCAGTAATTTCATTAAACAAAATATTCTTGGAGGGTTAATTCAATGAGGCTGGTGGATCTTCTACCTAATTTGATCTCAACGAACGAAAGGCAGGTTTTTGTTGAAAGGGCAAAAGTAATTGTAGAGAATATGCTTCTAACTCATGAGATCATCCATGATATTAGGCTTAGAACAAAGGCTGGCCCTAATGTTTTGTGATCAAGCTTCGAACATGAAAAAAAGCTATGAAGGCTTTCTTCATGTTATTTTTTGACTAAAATGCTAAGGAAGATGGGATTTTGCGAAAAGGTTTCAATTGGGATGGTGTTTTGACTTGGTAGGAACAACTGGTACTTCGTGTTAGTTCAATGGGCCAGGCTTCCAAAATGGTTTTTTTCAAGTCAATCTAGGGTGTCAACAGGAGGTGATTCCTCTATCACCAACTCTGTATATCCTAGCTGCAGAAGCTCTTTAAGAAGGTTTTGAATTCATTGCATCAAACTATATTTCTTGTGGCTTTGGAATCTGCCTTAAATGGAGTCAAAAAATCAATCATACTAGCCTATGCAGATGCACCATAATTTTACATCTTCAGATGCTACCTTCATTACGCTAGTTGATGGAGGTTTTGTTGTATTCATAGAATCCTGCATCTGGGCAGCTTGTGAACAAAAACAAGTCAGCTATCCACATGCAATCACTTAACAGACTTGGAGGTGGCGAAAAAGTAGAAAAAGGGTATAACAGGTATTGGAAGGGAAGGATTTTCTTCACATATCTTGGTTGCCCAATCTTTTATGCAAGGAGAAAACTAGAGTACTATCAACTAATGATCAATAAGGTCCTTGACAAATTACAGGCTTGGAAAGGAAAATTATTGTCGATTGGAGGAAGGGCAGCGTTGATAGCAAATGTCCTTCAGAGTTTGCCAATTCACCTTTTCTCAGCTGTGAACCCTCCTAACTATGTTATTAATAGGCTGCACAAAATTTTTGCTCAATTCTTCTGGAGTAGTGCTGTGGGAGGTACAAGTAGGCATTGGGCTTCTTGGACCAATCTTTGTATGCCATATGAAGAGGGAGGTATTGGATTCAGATCATTGCATGATGTATCTAAGGCTTTGTTTTGTAAATTATGATGGAATTTTAGAACAAATCCTAGTTTAAGGAGTTCATTTGTTAGCCAAAAATACTGCAAAAAGATGAATGCAGTAATTGTTCCATGGAGGAGAGGGTCTCATGTGTGGAGAAAAATGCTTGAATGCAAGGACATCATTGAACATCAAATACTGTGGAAGCCAAAAATGGGGTAAGCTTTGTTTTGGTTTGACAATTGGACTGGATTGGGTGCTTTGTATTTCCTAGTTCCACAAAACTTTGGATTTGATGAGAGCATTCAGAATGTGTTTGAAGTGGTTCAGAATGGAGCATGGGACATAGATAGGCTGATGGAGACTCTACCAGAGGAATTGGCAATGCATATTGTAGAGAAAATTAAACTTCCAGTTCAGCAAAATATTTTAGACTACCCATACTGGATGTTGGAACCTAAAGGAAACTTTTCTGTCAAATCTGCTTGGGGATACTTAAGGAGAAGGGATGATCCTAAGGAAGCTTATAAGAAGATATGGGTAAAGGGACTTCCATTTAAAATTTCATTCTTTATGTGGAAGGTATGGAAAGCCAAATTACCCTTAGATGACTTCATGAAAAGATTGGGGTATTTGATGCCATCCAGATGTTGGTGCTGTGCTGAGCCTAAGGAGGAGACTCTGAGTCACTTGTTTTTCACATCTAAGGCTGCTACTACAGTATGGACATATTTTCTGAGGAGAGCAGGTATAGCAGTAGATGGGTTAACTATGCATCAGGCCATTACTAAGTGTTGGACAGCTAATGTGATACCAAGAATTAAGCCAACATTGTAGGCATTACCATCTTGTATTGTCTTGGAGTTGTGGAAGAGAAGAAACAACTTAAAATATGGGTAGATTGTATCAGTTAGCAGAGTTATTCACCAAGTCTCAACAACACTGCAACACTTAGTTCATTATAGAAAGCCAGGACTTAGAGTACCTCACAGATGGCAGGATCTATTGGCAACTTTGGAGAATTACACACCAAGGCTAAAGGTTGATAAGGTCACCTGGGAATTTCCAATAGAGGGGTGGTTAAAGGTGAACACAGATGGAGCTTGTAGAGGGAATCCAGGAAGAAGTTCGATTGGATTTTGTGTAAGAGATGAGATGGGAGATCTGAAGTATGCATTAGGGAAGGAGATCACTGAGGGGTCAAACAATGAAGCTGAAGCAGCAGCTATTGTGGAGGCTCTAAGGTTTTGTAAATCTCAGAATTATTCACATATCTGGTTGCAGACTGACTCAATGGTGCTGAAAAATTCAATAGAGGGAACTTGGAAACCTCCTTGGGGTATTATTGAGCATGTTGAGGAGATTAGGCTGTTAATGAAAGGTGTCAGCATTATGGCGTCACACATTTTCAGAGAAGTAAATAAACTGGCGGACTACTTAGCTAACTATGCTCTTGATACATGGGACATAGAATGCTTTGGATTCTGGGAGTTAAAATCTCAAGGGAGAAGGATAGTGAACGAAGACAAGTTGCAATGCCCACATCTGAGAGTCAAAGTTGCAAGGAATTAATGTGTGAATGGGGGGGAGATGTTATGGAGATAGGTACATATGATGTGCTGTTGTTCTACGCTCCAATAGACTTCCTATTAGTGGTATCAATGCTTAGCATTCAGCCCAATGGAAGGCCTATAGGACTGGACAATAGCACAACAGATAGGAGTCTCACAAAACAGCTGAAATCTGGAAAAATTTGCCCAGTAAGTTTAAGAGAATTGGGCAGTTACAACAACTTTTGAAAAGAGTTTGGAGCATCTATAATATAAGAACATCTGGAACACACAGAAGAGATGCTTCAACAAGACAAAATACACCAAAGACATACAAAAAGCTTAAAGGAAGATGGCATCAGAGATCAACGGAAAGGAAGTTAGGAAGAGGTACAGAACATGGATTGACGTATTTCAAGGGGAATCTGCCCAGAAAGTCTAATCGAATTGGGCAAAATGAATTAGGGGATACAGGAAGTCAGGCATTTGAAGTGCAGAACTACTGATCTATGCTTTTTTCAGTGGTGTAAGGGGCTGCTACATGATCGGGTGCTCTAAACCCTTAGAGGGATGGAGTACAAAAACAACAAACAAAGAAGGCAGCTGGCTTGAAGAGCAAAGATCAATCAGCCTTCATGTTCAAATCAAGGTGGAGGAGAGCATGGAAAGGCAGGTTTTCACTAACTTGGTGTTCTTTTTTGCAGGAAACAATATTGTACTCATGCCTTGCCACTCATTACGACTTTTATGGGTGGTATCAACACTTTGTGCTCATTATCTAAGAGGAGGAAAGGTGGCATGCACAAGCATGAGAGGAACTAGCTGGAAATTTACAAGGCTCTACTCTATGTGGCAATGCTTATGGCAGATCTGGGCGGGCAATTTGGAAGGTCTATGGCTCAAATTATTAATGCGCATGATATTCCAAACCAGAATCACTCAAGAAATGCAGAGGAGACAACAAGGAGAGAAGTGACAACACACGCAAAGGGAGGCAAAAATACAATAGCAGGAATGAAAACTGATGTACTATGGCTCATATGCAATCAAGATGCGGGTAAATTAGACACAAAACACAGTCAAACATTTGTCCAGCATGAAGAGAATTCCCTCCAGAAAGAAGAACAACTGAAGGTTTTACGAAACAATGAAGACAAGGAACACAAAAACTGTGGCAAAGATAGGACAATCGTATGGGCAATATATTGTTACACAAATATCAAGTGGATGGACACAGATGCAAGCATACAGGAATGACAAGAGATTCAGTGGATACATGTACAAGATTTATGGACAGGGATGATCAAGGAGAAAACAAAAAATGGCTTACAACATGTGAATTTTTGGAATGTGACTAATTGGTGCAGTCGACTGAAGTTGTATGCATGGACCAAGGTGGCAAAATTGGACATCCATCATATAGGGCTAGTTTTTAGTTTCAATTTGTATAGTTTTTAGTTTCAATTTGTATCTTAGATCATATGTGATATCAATGTTGAGATTCATGCTCAATATTGGTAGTAGGTATTATGTACGTATCAATTTTTTTTTCCAGCATGTTAGACCACCTGACACTTTGTTTTGTTTTTTGATTATTATATATAAAAACTAGCCCTAGGCCCTGCCTAGTGGATTGCTTAAAAAAATAGCAAAGTTTCTTAGGCTGTTTAACTCAACAAATGACTTTTAGATTAATCAATTAAATTTGTAATTGTAAGTTCAAAAGAGAACGATTCAATCTAATAATATTATCTTTTGCTAATTGCACGTAAATCAGACAGGAAAAATAATGGCAGAAATAACAAATAAAACGAGAATAATTGAAATAGAGTAAATTATATTTGGTGATCCTTGATCGGATGAGTGTGCTGAACAAAGCTTGATAAACAAAATTGTGGAAAGCTACAAAGCAAGTCACTATGAATTGTAAAATGTAGAATTGTGGATTGTAAAATTAGATGATTAAAATAGTGGTAATGTCAAGACCCAAATCCCACCATAGTGGTCATGATAACATCTAATCTCAAAGACTAGGTAAGCTTATCACTTAACAATATTAAATCAATAAATCATAATATAATAAGGAAAAAATTAATATAAAAGCGGAAATAGAGTTAATACAATTCAAAATCAATACTCAAACATCTACCCAGAACTAGGTACTATAGAGTCAAGAGCTTTAACCGAATACATACGGAATATCCCAAAAGATACAATACTGTTCGAATGTCAATTAACAGTACCAATACAAAAGATGAGACTCCAAGGGATTGCGACGACAAACAGCTCTACCTTGAATCATCGCGAACAAGCAAGCTCTCACTCTCGGGGTCCGCTGCCACCAATACCTGAATCTACAAAAAAATATGCAGAAGTGTAGTATGGATACGTCATGGTCGGTACCTAGTAAGCATCAAAACTAACCTCGGTGAAGTTGTGATGAGGTTCAATTCATGTGATACTCACTAATCAATAACTTGTGCAATATATGAATAACTGGCAACAGAATATATAAGGAAAAACAATATCAACCATCTCGTAAGGCATGTGATGACAACTAAATATATAAAAACTCATCTTAGTCAACAAATCATCTAAAGAAGTGTGGGCATGTAATAGCATGTCAAATTCAACTAACAACTCATTATAATGCAATATGGAAATAAACATGTAAGCAATCAAAATATCAACCCCATTTCAATACATGAAGAACATCAAGAAAGACACCCCGAATCATCACATAACATTATCAACAATGCCAGCCTTATTTCGCCACATATGCCCATCACAATGAAATGCCTCCCTTATTTCGTCACATGCACACCCAATAAAACGCCACCCTTATTTCTTCCCACGCGCACAACAATAGACGCAATCGCACGGCGAAGACCTCGTGCTAACAACCCAGTCAATCTGCTCAATATGTCCCCACGTGTCACAATTGTTAACGATCAATTTTGACTCTCCCTTTTAAAATTAATTTATTTATTCTTAATGATTTGCAATAATTTTTTTGAAAATATTTTTTAATCAATAACACCTATTTTTACAAAAGAATTAAATATTGATGGTGTTGAAATTAATAATATAGTATTAATAATTATAAATATACTACACTCACAATCTTGAGATGATTAAAATAACCTCTATGTATATTAAATAGGCTTTATAATTAATTTAATAAATTATTCCTTAATTTTTAGTTAATTAGTCTATTATTTCAATATTTTGAAATTAATGTCACAATTTGGAAAATAGAGTGTTTTTATAATTAATTAATTATAGTAATTAGTAGTATATTTGATAATTATAATTTTTTACTATATTTTATTGAAAGTAATTAAGTTTCTTTAAATTAATTTCAAAATGGTTAAAAAGCTCAAAGGCTACAATTGTAATTTCTTAACTAAATATAAAATGGCTGCCATTTAAATAAAAAACGGCCCAATACCATGGCCCAATCCCTCATCTGACCCGGTCCAAACAACCTCACATATCTATGTTGGCAATCCACCCCCATCTCCACGAACCAACCAGATCGTGCTAGATCACCCTCTAATTCCACTCACACAACAAACACAATGAATCCAAGCCGTCCATCTTGTAGATCGACATCTCCACATTTATCTCCATTTTTCCTTTATTTTCAATACCCTATTAGACTTAATAGTGGCCATTGAAACCAGGAGATCCAACAACCCTCACATTTTCTCCTTAAAATCTTTTAAACCCTGAATTATCAAGGCCGTTGATTAAAAGAATCAACGGCCCAAATCCTAGCTCTTGACTTTATCCCCAAAGACGGACTACCCCAATCCCCTAACACTATATTATTTTTCCTTTGACCCCGCCGCCCCTCTTTCCCTAAACTCTCTCCTTTCTCTCGTCCGCACCAAGCCCATCAATCCCAAATCCTTACACAAATTTGTGCATGGTCACAAAATCAAAGCCTCAAACACTCAATCTGTCCATATATTCGCGAATTCCACTGCTCTTTTTCCTCTTTCATCGCTAAATTTGAAACCCTAAGCTCAAACTCCATTGATCCGATTCTTCCTCGTTCTTTCAAATTTAACATGCACGGCCATTCATCTTGTCCCTGGATTGTGAAGTCTGTTGTTTTCTTTCTATTTCACCAATGAAATTCAAAAGCCCTAATTATGAAGTCATAGACCAAAATGTAAAACCTAAACTCGTCTGATTTCTCTTATGAACTTTCAAATCAAAGCATGCATGGAGCTTTTGCAGAGTTTCATCATGAGAATTAATTACCCAGAGATCAAACGCAGTGACCTATGGGTTATAAAGTTTGTCCAGTAGGTCTTCACCTTCAGCAGTTGACCTCTCTCCACTCAGGTAAAATATATCACTATTTTTCACCTCTGCTTCTTAGAGTTTTCTTGATTTTGCTTGCATCATCACGCCTCTGTCACTCTGCACTACCATGGTTTGAATCTGTTAAAACCCTAGTCCTTGAGGCACTATAAATATGAGCCTTAATGGCTCTCACCTAATAACACCTAACAATGTGAAGAAAATCGTACACCATATAGTAGCATTAGGATTTTTCAATTAAAGCCTAAGTTCTTACTCGATTTCTCTCTCTTTTCTGGTTCTGAGTTTACTTACTGATTGAAAGTTTGAGTCTTAGGCTCCTAAACGGCTAAACAAAGTCTTTGTTTGGTTTGATGCCTTAAAGGAGGTCAATGAACCTCAACTCTCCTCCTCTTTTAATTGTTTGAATTTGCAAGCATGATTTGTTCTGTTATTTTTATTGAATGACACTATCGATAATGTGCTATGACTGACTATTTTTGTGTGTTTGTTATTGATCTTTAATTGGTTAATGAATTCTGGAATCATAAGTTCCTCAAGGTGTTGAAATTAGAACCATGTATTGATTAGTTAATCTTGATGAACATTTTGGTAACTTATATCTACTGTTACTTTTGAGAATAACCAAAGAACCCTCAAACAATTTTAATAGCTGGCTTGATCTCTTGATATTCTGTTGTAACCTTCATCTGTGTTATGACTTAGTGTTATTGGCATGATTCATTTTATGTTTGACCTAATCAGGCATGAATATATGCTGTTGAGTATAAGGATGTCATATGACTTAAACATGGTAGCTTACAATTTTTTGAACTATCTCTATCTTCAGATGTATTCTTTTACGATATTGTAACTCTGAAAGTCATGTAAGACCTTCTGTCAGCTTCCATAATTGTTTATCATATATGTGAACTTCACTATATGAGACAATGCCTTAAATTAACTAGGATTAAGCCGTAAGGAACCAGTTCATTTCAGTTCTCTCTTTTGCTATCTACTTGGCTTGAGTCATGCTCATAAACCTAATCGAAATTGTACCTACTATAGTTGAAGACCATCTGATAGAACCGTGTGTGGCAAAGCTTCATTACAACAACCAACATATTTAGCTCATAACTGAATATGCTTGCTTAGTGTAAATTCTCATCAATTATGATAGCCACGTTAGTCTGAATTCATGCTTGGTACTCAATCATGTAAATGTTGTAGTAGTAGTTAGAATACAACATATACACCTTTGAATGTCACTCAATAGGAATTATGTACTCATCTCTGTCTTAAAGGAGGCTGATGCTTACATATTATGTATGTGGTTGTGTTCCCAGGCCATTTAAATCTACTAGGTTCATTGAAGCTCACCTATAGACTTAGAAAAATCCTCTTTAAATATTTATCTGCCCTGTTACAATGTAAGACTGTACAGTTGACCTCATAACGAACCTAGATGTAAATAAAGATCTCTTTGGAGATCACTTGCCAATGTATCCGCCTGCCTCTATTTTCTTAAGAATATGGAAATGGATTGTTAACTTTCATAGTTAGTAAAAAGTGGATATTAGTCTACCTTTAAACCTCCATTATGTACGTATGATTAAGTATATGACCAAAGTTAATAACTTTCACAAGTGTGAACCTATTAATAGGGATATTGAGGTTGATACCTCCCATGTTCCTTTGAACTACATAATTCACTTATTCTGAGTCTTTGTATTTATGTGTTGCTGTTTTCTCACTGTTTGCTAGCACCTATAATTGAATCTGTCTTAGTGCTTTTAAGCTTCATAAGAGTATATGATAGTGCTACATGCTTGTATGCAAATCATGGGATGCCTGTTGTTGCTTTGATGGTCAGGATGTTATTGAAACATATCTCTCATTGTGTATAATCACCACTGTAGTATTGGAGTTAAACAGTGGATACCTCAATAACACTTAAACCTGTAGGGATGAGTAAGTGTGAGCAGTCAGGTGTATTTGGAGTGGAATTTAGTTGTTGGTTGAATTACTCTCCCAGACACAAGCATTGCTCGGGGTCCTTGAGACCCTTGTGATCTTTGAATTGCCAGGGATCCAAAGAGTACCTTGGCCATGAATGAAATTCCCCCCCTAACCTCTAATCTATTGACATTTATTAATCTCTTTAGGTATAGTTTTCAATGGAAAATAAAGGTTTTCATTGTAAATTGCTTTACTATATGTGACCTTATACTAATTTTGCGTCCTGTCAATTTTATAATTTATTTTGGATCTATATTAATGACTTACGTATAATTATATGTATTGGTCCATATATCTAATGAATTTCTCTTTCTTCTGCATATGTATTTTAAACGGGCCCGCCGAGTTCTCAAAGAACTCAAGCCCAAGTTCTTCTCCTGGTTGGAGTCTGAAGCTGCTGCCGTCCATCTTCAATGTCTGCTGGGCTTACCTCCTTTCTGGCCCAAAACCCAGAGTCACCTCTTTCTCTTATCCCTTTAGTCTACTGATTATTCTCATATGTATATAACACTTGTGATATTTGATTGAATGCTCTTGCTTTGTACCTTTGAATTATTATTAACAACCTAGGCAAACTCTAAAGACATAGGATAAAAGAAATATTATGACTTAGTAACGATAATTCTAATTCATTAATCATTTCTGTTATTCAATTCATCATCTTTACTAATAATTTTTCATGAAGACTTTTTGAAACTAAAACAGCCATCAAGAAGGTCGACAACCTTCTCTTTGAAAAGAAAACAAAAATCAGAAAGTGGTCTTCTAAAATTGAGCTTTTCTACAAAAATTAAATAAACGTTGCTGCCTGGCCAGAGATTTCAAATGATTTATTCAAGTTAAATGCGAGATCCGAGAATCAAGGTATACCTAAGGCCCACTTCCTTAAACACATTTACTTTACTAGAGTTATAGGAATACCCACACATTTTAAAGGATAAAGTATTTCAAAACGTAGCCACGTCTTACTAGGTTTTGCACATACAAACATTATATATATGATATAAGGCCCCATAAAATTTTGCCAAGGAATTTATGGTTTTGTGGTGCCGAGGTAGGCTAATGTGTTTGAGGGTAGTAGTTAGTACGGACTTTTTGGATTGAAGAGTGCATCGAGGAGTTGATGGAATATTTTTGCTGAAGGAGGCAATTATGCAGTCAGATTCGCGATCGCAGATACATTCCGCGGGCCGCACACCCATCACAGAGTTGAGCAGAAAAATAGTTGGATTTCTTAAGATCATTATGCGGTTCATTATGCAATCGCATATCCATTTCACGGTCCGCACTTTCGTCGCAAATTTTGTGTGAATAATTTCGTTGGGAGATTCTGTGGTCTATTCTGTGGCTGCATAAGTAATCTGCAGACCGCAGACCGGTCCAGGCCATCCCAGTTTTTGGCATCACTTTCACGATCCATTTTGTGATCCGCGTATCTGTTCTGCGCTCCATTCTATGACCGCAAACTTGGTTTCGGAGGGTCCATTTTTTTTGTAACCCAACCCCATTTTGATAAATAGCCTTTGGGGCTCATTTTGAAGCGAATGTCTGATGATTTTAGAGACATGTAAGAGTATCTTAGAGAGAGAAGGAGAAGACATAGCATTATAATCATCCATTCTTGCCCCAATCTTCAAGAATCATTGACGCCACTCACTAGACCACCATCTATCCGGGTATGTTCTTTTCCTACAACATCCACGAAAGTTTGTTTAGGGTCTAAGTATGTTGTGAGGTTGGAGATAGGCCATCCATGTGCCAATAAGAAGTAGTATGTGGGATTGTTAAACTATATCGGGTGGTTTCTTTTTGAAATTGGTTAAGGGAGGAATGTATTAGCATTGTAGAGCGTTGCATTCAATTTTGCATAATATGTGTTTGACAAAATTCCTAAGAGAGTTATATCATGAGAATCCATCCAATTAATATTTGATTTTTCCTATATTCCTATAGATTGAATTTGCTAAGAGTATTGAGATGTTGTAGTAACTTAAGGAAAGCTCAAACAAGGTATGTTGGCTAAATTTCTCTCTTAGAATCGAATTCCATGAGGTTCCCGTAAGTTTCAAGTGTGTTTGGCCCAAGTTCCTAATCCCCATGTTCCGAGTTACTCATTATAAATTGACTACTTCGAATAAGCTAGTGTTGAAAGATGTATACTACAAATGTGTGTCCACTGATCCCATCATAGTGTGTTCTCCTTCAGGAATATATTCAAATGTGACCAACGTATCGAAATATTGTGATTTCAACCATGTTTTCATTGCAAGTTATTATGCCAAGTGGTGGAAGAAAACTTAATGTTCATATATATATATATATATATATATATATATATATATATATATATATATATATATATATATATATATATATACACACACACACACACGCAAATCTCGATTCCCAAAGGACCTTATTGTTGATAAACTGTGAAAATGTTTGGAAGCGAAAGAAGTAGGAGTGAGATATAGGTGTGGCCATGGTTGTTATAACCAGTGCACTTGATTTGGATTCGTGTTTCAATCGTAAATCACCATACTCTCCTCTATAAATATTTCTAATGTGATTTGAGTTCTTATATACTCATATGTTGAAATTGTGTATTGCCCTTTTTGGGAAAAGTATTTCAAGAACAGGTGGTGTATCACTTGTTTATGATTTTTACTTGTGGTTCATTTGCTAGCCTTTTTGCTCCATACTTTGGAAAGAAATCTATTGTGGTTAAAGCCTTCATTGCTAATGAGCTTAAAGTGATGATTTTCGGAATGTTCTATGTGTGTATGTGTCACGACCCAAATTCTTCCTCCGCGAATGGTCGTGACGGCACCTAGTCTATACGACTAGGTAAGCCTAATATTTGCGGAAAATGAAATAAAACACTTAAAATTTAACAACTAGCAGTAACAGATAAACTAAATAAGCATTTGGCAAATGTTCACTCTCGAAATGTACACAACTCTCCTAAGACCCGGAACACCGTAAGTCACAAGCTTCTAAGATCTTTGGCAAATGTTTACATCCGTACTAGAATAAATAAAAGGGAAGCAACATCAGAAAGGATTGAGGGGACTCCGAGGTCTGCGGACGCGGCAGATGTACCTTGAAATCTCCGGAATGGCAGCAACTGTGCAACTAAAAATGAGGCTGGTAGGAGGTACCTGGATCTGCACACGAAAAATATATGCAGGAAAGGGCATGAGTACACCACAACGGTACCCAGTACGTGCCAAGCCTAACCTCGATCGAGTAGTGAGGAGGTCAGGTCAGGGCCCTACTGGTATATAACTATATATATAATAAAACAAGATAGAATGAAATACCACAGTAGAATAAAGACTGAAATTTAACAAGAATGAAATCATAGAAGATAACAGCTCAGTACACAGAGATAACAACAAGGGATCTCCCGAGATACCGTCTCATAGTCCCAAACGTAATGTGCAGGGGGGTCTCTCAGAATACCGTTCCGTAGTCCCAAAGTAAATATGCAGTACAGGGGGATCTCCCGGAATACCGTTCCGTAGTCCCAAAGTAAATATGTAGCTCAACCAACAAAAATAACAGTTATAGCAAGAAAGCCTACAGTTTAGACTAAGTTCAAGTCAAGGAAAAGTAGGAAATTCACTAAAGTTGCTGCACAAAGTTCAGATAAATAATTAAGGCAAGTAGACATGCTACACATGCTGATATAACTCAAATAAGAAGGAAAATAGGTCATTACTTAGCAGATATCGGGTTTTACAACAATGAGCCCATGTACGTACTCGTCACCTCACGTACACGACGCTCACATATCAAAAATAGTTCCAAATCCTAAGAGGAGTTCCCCCACACAAGGTTAGCAAGACGCTTACCTCGAACCAAGTTCAATCAATCAATCACAATGTCTTTCCCACAAATATAGGGCTCCGAGTGGCACATATCTAGCCAAAATAAATTACATAACATAAATATAACTACAAGAAACTAATCTAGCTAATGAAATCATAGCTAAAGCAAGAAATTGGAAATCGCCGTAAAAGCCTCCCCGAGCCCACATCTCGAAATCGGGTAAAAGTCACAAAATATGAACACCCATTCACTCACGAGTTCACTCATACCAAAATTATCCAAATCCGATGTAAAAAATTGAAATCAAAAATCAAAATCTTAGTTGAAAAACTTCTTCACATTTCCCCAATTTTTCATCCCAAAATCTTAGTTGAAGAACTTTTTCCCATTTCCCCCAATTTTTCACCCCAAATACAAAACTAAATGATAAAATTAATGATAGATTAGTGGGATATAATCAAAATCAAGTGTACAATCATTACCCAATTGATATCTCTGAAAATCCCACAAAATCTCATACAAATCCGAGCTCCCAAACTCAAGTTTTGATAAAAATGGCCAAACCCTCTTTTTTAAAATGTTATATTCATCCCAGGTGCGTTCTTCTTCGCGAACGTGGCAACACTCTCGCGAACGCGATGAACAATCATTTACTGACCCAAAATTCCTCCTTCGCGAACGCAAGGGACCTCTCGCGAATGCGTACCTTCCACTGGCTGACCCTACGCGAACGTGGGACCCTCTTCGCGAACGCATCTGTTCGTTCCTCTACGCGAACACAAGGTCCATATCGCGAATGCGTAGCCTCAAGGTTCCACATCTTCGCGAATATGGGAAACACATCGCAAACGCGAAGAGCAACTCAGCTGTCCTCCCTAGATGCCTTACGCGAACGCGAGACCTCTCTCGCGAACGTGATGAAGAAAATGTCTGCAACAAAACACCAGAAAATCTGCTATTTTCCAAAGTCCAAAAATGATCCATTAAGCATCCGAAACTCACCCGAGGCCCTGGGACCTCAACCAAACATACCAAGCAATCCTAAAATACCATACGAACTTAGTCGATCCCTCAAAGAACATTAAACAACGCTAAAATCACGAATCATCCTCCAATTCAAACTTAAAGAACTTGAAACTTCAAATTTCCACAACCGATGCCGAAACCTATCAAACCACGTCCGATTGACCCCAAATTTTGCACACAAGTCATATTCAACATTACGGACCTACTCCAACTTCAAAAATCGAATTCTAACCCTGATATCAAAATGTCCACTACCGATCCAAATCTCCAAAAATTTGACTTTCGCCATTTCAAGCCTAAATCAGCTACATACCTCAAAAACACAATCCGGATATTCCCCTAAGCCCAAAATCACACAATGGTGCTAACGAGATCGACGGAACTCCATTTCGGAGTCGTCTTCATGCAGTTCTGACTCGGTCCAAATCCTAAGACTTAAGCCTCCGTTTAGGGACTTAGTGTCCCAAAATATTCCAAAAACCAAAACGAAACCTCCGGCAAGTCACAATAGCAGAAATAGATACGGGGGAAGCAGTAAATAGGGGATCAGGGCTATAACTCTCAAAATAACCGACCGGGTCATTACAGTATATTGATGATGGTGATCCTTTAAAGTAAAGAAATGAAAGTGTGGGATATGAGTTACGACCATCATGCCTTAAATGAAGAATCATACGAGTGTGATTGAAAGTAATTATAAAACTATATCTGGTGTGAAAGGTTGGTGAATTTAATTGTACTTCTGTGCTCTTTGTGTGCAAAAATAAAAAATATTTTTGGGTGTATCATTAGCAAATCGAGGAAGGGTGGGTTGTAACGGCCCACTCCCGAAACTACACGTGCTGGTGTAGGAGTAGGTTGTGATTATTCCCCTTATTTGGGATGAGATTGAATTATTGATGTTATGAGATTATTACCCTTAATTGGGATGAGATTGATGATAGCTTTGAATTGGAAATGATGAAGTCGACCCACATGACATATGTGGGAAGGCGGCCTAGCCGATCGAGTGGAGATCGGACGCCATGTTGTGCGCATGGTGGTTCCTACTCTTGGTAACACCTTCTTTTTTTCCGCATTGCCTATCAAATGCATAGTTTGTGGAGAGATGGCCTAGCCAATCGGGCAGAGATCGGACTCCGTGCTAAAAATACGGTGGTATAATGGTGCTAATGGTCTCCCAACCAAAAATATATATTATCTTCGTATTTTGAAAATTGTTTTGGTTTAAACTTGGCATTTGGAAATCATTGATTGTTGCTTGCTGCTTTCATGGTTTCACTTTCTTATATTGGCGTTCTATTTCGAAAGAGGACATGGACATTTAGATTTACATACTAGTACTATTCCATATGTACTAACGTCCCTTTTGCCGGGGCGCTACATCTTCAGTGGATGCAGGTGGTCGTCAGTGGGAAGCGTTGATTCTCGTTAGTAGTTACTCTCTACTCAGCAGGTTTTGGTGAGCCCTATTCAGTTCCGGGCCTTATGTCACTTGATATTGTACTTGATGTATTGAGGCATAGCCGGGGCCTTATCCCCGGCACTTCCATACTACTCTTCTATTGTACTTAGAGGCTGCGTAGATAGGTTGTGGGTGGTGTTTGATTTTGGGAATCGAACTAGAAGTGTTGGTATTTAGCAAACATATTTTTCATTATATCTATAAACTTGTAATATTTTGGAAATCGTAAATGAATCTCTTTTGAGTAATGGGAAAAAAATGTGGAACACTTTACTCTTCTCATGTATATCTCCTATTATTGATTTTATATCATTCATGGGTAAGGTTGGATAGAAGGCATCAAGTAGGCTTGCTTGACCAGGGTATCTCGGTTAAGCGCCGGTCGCGCTCCCCGAGCTCGGGGCATGGCATATGTACTTCTAAAAATCATATAGATGCAAACATTTTTCTTAAAGGCTTTTATAAATCTATACCCTCTTTTCAAAATTACATATATTAATTTTCAAGTAATAGGCTTTAAACTAGATGCTATACTTTTAAGTAGAATATAAACAATTAATTTTTTAAACCCAGTCTAAGTCCTATGGAGGTACCTCAGGTAAATTTTAAGGGGTTCCTAACACCTCCCCCTTAGAAGAACAAGAACCCTTACCCAAAATCTCACCGGTTAGCGCACTAATTGAGAAATGATCTTAGTATTTAAATAGATACCCTGGTATATTAGGTGGCGACTCTCCTTTCTCATCAACAGAGAAGCCACTAGTTGAATCTTGTTTTGACTCGTGCAAAATAGGGTGAAACAAAATGGCGACTCTGCTGGGGAATTCACTTAGGTTCTGACCTTAACAGACTTAGACTAGACTTGGAATTTAGAATTGTTTGTACACTGCTTAAATTGTGTATTATTTGCAACTAATATCCTTACCGGCCTTACTTGCTCTTCATGTGTTTATCTGCTTGCTTTAATATATTTCACTAACATCCCACTATTTGTTACCGATACATATATTTTCATCACACTCTTTCCTATCCAGTCTTGTCTGTACACTATCACACATAATGGCACGCGAAGATTGTCTTTTACACCCCTCCGAACCATCTTTCAAAATTCTTTAGTTTCAGATAATGGCTTTGTCAGATCAACTAACATAACTTCTAGCAGTACTCAGTCCAACTCAAAATTAGGATACATTCTACTCTAGCAAACATAGGTCATATTGCATAAACCTTAGGTGGGTCGGTCCTCGGCGTCGACACACAATTAGGAAAGTTACCCTAATGTCAACGGGTCATGCACCCAACGACCTGACATTTGTGGAAAGACGAACTAATCGCGACGGGACACTTAAGACTCAAAGAAAATACTTATCAAACCTCTTTTATCTACCATTTTCAGAAATGGAAATCAACCAAAACATCCTCAAGGTCAATATGGTGATGGCAGCACCACACAAGCTAAAGCAATGGTGGAAGAACATCCGCCGAGAGCTTGGAGACAAAATCAGGGCACACATAGGAGCATTGACTGCCTTGCTAAACATCCGAGCTGACAAGATGCTTACCCACATGCTGATAGAGTTCTCGGACCCGGCCAAAGTAGTTTTCAAGTTTGATGACTGTGAGTTGGTGCCAACATTGGAGGAAATTTCCAATTTCACAAAATTGCCATTTACGGGGAGGAATCCGATACTACTGGTCATCATTCCTAGTTACAGGTTTCTCTACGCTTTGGGTCTGGAAGACAGTCGGGGTTTGAGAAATATAAAAGATGGATGGGTAAGTCTGGACCAATTGTTTGACAGGTTTAGACATCGTGATAGCTATGAATGGTACTTGGGAGAATTTCAGTGTGATCAAGTAACCGGGGAAAGTCTCCGACCCATAACCTTCTGTTTGGCGTTGCAATGACTATTAGTGTTTCCGCAAAGAAGAGGATGGATAAATTTCAACAGGCTGCCTGTGGTTTTGGCAACATTTCGGGGAACCTTTAAGCCACCTTGGTACCTATAGTGTTAGCAGAAATTCTCAGAGCATTGTCTGAAATTTACCTACAATTTCCAAAGTGCTCAAGGTGGTTCGAAAATCACCTGATCCACCCGGGACTCCATTCAATCACATAAAAAAGTCTATAAATACTACCCAAACCTATCCGCAACCTCCAAATACATACGATAACATCATATCAACAAATCAAAGGCCAAAGCACAAGTTGAACTTCTCTTAAGTTTAAGAACTTTCAAACATTAAACCAAACATCCAATTCAAACTTAACCAATCCAAATTTTAACCAGACTTTGCGCACAAGTAAAAAATAGCAAACAAACCTATTCCAAGTTCCGATACAACAATCCAAACCTGATAACATCAAAGTCAACCCCCGTCAAACTTCCGAACTCTCCAAACCTTAAAATTATAAACTTTCGACAAATAGAGCCAAAATACCTTAAGAACCTCCAAGTCCAAATCCGGACATATACGTAAGTCCGAAATTACCATAAAAACCTATTGAAATTATGAAATCACCAATCTGAGATCGTTTACACAAAAGTCAAATATTGGCAACTCTTACAACTTAAGCTTTCAAGAATAGAATTAAATGTTCCAATTTGCTCCAAAACCTTCCCGAAATCAAACCAACCATCTCCGCAAGTCCCAGAATAATGAACAAGCATACTAGAAACATCAAATGGGGAAACAGATGCATAAATACACAAAACGATCAGCTGGGTCATTACAGCTATGGTTTATGAAGGATGCTACGTAACGAGAAAGTAGTGACTATAGAAATAGGATGACACTGAAAACAAGGTCTAAGTTTTCAAGCAGCAAATATATGTTCCAAGGATAGTTTTTTAAGTGTGAATATCTAGTTTCCATTCTAGAAGTATTTTTCTAACATAATAGACATGAAATTTCGTACCTTTATCTTCTGGGACTAAAATAGCACTTACCAAGACTTTCGAGACTACTAGATAGACCAGCAACATTTGTACTTCTTGGGGCTCCAAAAGTAGTGGTGGATTAGTTAAATATTTGTATCCTACCTTCTATTAGCATCACGTCATATGGGTCCGAAATAAGGCTCATAACGACTTTTGGAGTTTCTACGATCAGGTTCTACTCGTCTTAAAGTACTTTTCAGTCGTTTGGTTTGTCTGCTTTTGGACATGCTATTAGTGTTGATTCGACTCACTATGTATTCTTTTATTTGAAGTTTCATGATATAATTGTTATACACGTCATTCTAGGTCGTGGGCAAGAACTCCCAGATATTTTCCTTCAACCTTCTTGTGGCTTCAGAGCTTTACATTTAATTTTTTTGCAAAGGCTACGCGAGCCCAATTATCCAAAATAGGAGGTAGTAACATTCTCTCTCTTTGAAATAGGTCTACAAATTCTCGGAGCAACTCTATGCTTCCTTGTTGAATTTTGAAGATATCTTCCATCCGATTTTCAACTTTTTGGGCTTCGGTATGTGCCTTATAGAAGGTTTTGGCAAGCTCAGCAAAAGAGTTAATTGATTTTTTGGGAAGGAAAGAATACCAGGTTAGTGCTCTTTTCGTGAGTGTCTCTTCAAACTTCTTCACGAGCACTGACTCGATCTTTGATTTTGTTAGGTTGTTTCCTTTGACTCGGTTGTATATGCTACAACGTGATCTCCAAGATCTGATATCCATATTTGGCACTGTCAGCTTTTTAAATTTCTTTGAAATCGGCACTGGATGCAGCACTTAGTTTCCATGGTTGTTGAGTATATTTGTCCATGTTGGTTCCTTTGACAATAGGATGATTCCTATAATTTGATCTATATTTTCTCCTTGCTCTTTGAATTGTTTTTACGTAGTTAGTACTAACTTTTGCAAATCTAGATACCATTAGTACCTTAACCTTCCACTTTGGTGTTAGTTGGGAGTCCCTAATATTAGAGTTAGGGATGTAGTGGTTGGAGTTATATGATTAACTCTTGGTTAATGTAACGACCCGGCCGGTCGTTTTAAAAATTAACGCCCCGTTCCCCTATTAACTGCATTCCCCGTGTTTGTTTCTGCTATTGTGAGTTGTCGGGAGGATTCATTTTGAGTTTGGGAGTGTTTCGGGATACTTAGTCCCTAAATGAGAGCTTAAGCTTTAGAATTTGGACCGTAGTCGGAGTAGTGTGAAGACGGCCTCAAAATGGAATTTTGTTAGCTCCGTTGGGTGATTTTGAGCTTAGGGGCGTGTTCGGATTGTGTTTTGGAGGTCCGTAGCTTAATTAGGCTTGAAATGCCAAAAGTCGAATTTTTGAAGTTTCCGATTCGATAGTGAGATTTGATATCGGGGTCGGAATGAAATTTCGGAAGTTGGAGTAGGTCCGTTGTGCCATTTGGGACGTGTGTGCAAAATTTTAGATCATTCGGACGAGGTTTGATAGACTTTTTGATCGAAAGCGGAAATTGGAAGTTTTAGAATCCTTAGGCTTGAATCTGAGAGTGATTTGGCATTCCAGCGTTGTTTTGAGTGTTCCGAGGGTTGGTACAAGTTTGAATAGTGGTATATGACTTGTTCGTACTTTCGATTGAGGTCCCGGGGTCCTCGGGATGATTTCGTAAGGTTGTCGGAATAATTGAGAGTTTGTTTGAGCAGCTTCAGCTGCTGAACTTCTATCATTAACGCACCTACGGATTGGGGACTGCAGGTGCGTGATCGCAGAAGCGTGGGAGCAGCCGCAGATGCGGCCATGCGCTAGAAGACCAAGTCGTAGGTGCGAGAGGTTGAGCGCACCTGTGCGACCGCAGGTGCGGAAGGTGAAGCGCAGGTGCGGCCCAGTGCATTAAGTGATTTTTCGCAGATGCGCACCTAGGACCGCAGGTGCGGAAACCCTGGGCCAGAACCTATATAAGGTTTCTGTCGCGATTTCAGTCCATTCTTTCACCATTTTCATCGGAGAATTGAGCTTTTTGGGAGGTTTTTGAGAGGGGATTCAAGGGAGCTTCGAGGAGGTAAGATTTTTGGAACCAAAACTCGTTTATATGGGATTATTCTACTGATTTGGCAAGAAATTTATGGAAAATGAGGGTTAAAATTGGGGGTTTAGGGATTGAAATTGGAGACCTTGATTTAGGGATTTGAGGGGTTGTTTGTGGTCCGATTTTGATGTATTTGGTATGTACGAACTCGTGAGAGTGTAAGGATCCTAGTTATGTGAATTTTATCCGATTCTGAGACATGGGCCCGGGGAACCTTTTGGGCGATTTTCCTAATTTCGCGTGCTAGCTTCGACTTTATTAGTAGAATTAGCTACTTGAAGTTATATTTATATTATGCAATTAATTTGAATCGATTTGGGCCAATTGGAGTCGGGTACTCGTGGCAAGAATGTGGTTTCGAGTTGATTGAGCTAGTTCGAGGTAAGTGGCTTGCCTAACCTTGTGTGGGGGAACTCCCCTTAGGATTTAGTATTTGTTGATATATGTAATGCCTTGTACGTGAGGTGACGAGTGAGTACATGTGCTAATTGTTGAAAATCCTGCTTTCATTAAGTAACTATAATTGTGTTTTCTTCCTTGTGTACACTACTTGCAATTTAAGCCTACAGTTAGTTTAGGGAAGTATGTCTAAGTGACTTAATTGCTTTACTTGCTCAAATTGCGTTATTTGAATTCTGTGCAGCATGCTAGGTTAGAAATACCTATTTTTCTTTGGAATGGAATTGGATAGAATTGAATATTCTTTGTGATGCTGTTGTGTGTTTACTTTGGGACTAAGGGCGACATCCCGGGAGATCCCCTTGCTTGTTTATTTGGGACTACGGATTGGTATTCCGGGAGATCCCCCTGCATATTTATATTGGGACTACGGGACAGCACTCGGTAGATCCCCATGCATTGGATATTTACGTTTGGGACTACAGATTGGCATTCCGGGAGATCCCCTGCGCTTTATGAACTGGACTACGGGACAATATCCCGCGAGATCCATTGTATATTTACATTTGGGACTATAGAACGATATCCTAGGAGATCTCCTGTTGCCATCTCTGTGTGGATTACATTCTTTCTGTGATTTTCTCTCCGTTGTAGTTGTTTTAACTTTATTATCCTGTGTTACCTCGTACTGTTTTTTTATCCTTTTGTTACATATATGTATATGAACGGTAGGGCCCTAACCTTCCTCGTCACTACTCGACCGAGGTTAGGCTTGGAACTTACTGGGTACCGCCATGGTGTACTCATGCCCTTTCCTGCACATATTTTTCGTGTGCAGATCCAGGTTCATCGGCTCAGACCTACCGTTAGTGAGGCGAGGTGACCTTCAGAGACTTTGACGTATATCTGCCGCGTCCGCAGACCGATGAGTCTCTCTCTCTATTCCCTCTGTTAGATATAGATCTTCTGTACTTTCTTTGACTAAACATTTTGGAGTTAGAACCTTATGTAGTGCTTCTCAGCTTGTGATTTCATGAGATTCCGGGTTTTGGGATCTGCTTAAGTTTTTGAGAACATGTATTGGTTTATGCCGAGCGGCATATTAAACGTTTCTATTTTATTTTATCTTCAGTTTTTATTTGTTTTCGTATTTCATTTCTTTTCCGCAAATTGTTAGGCTTACCTAATCGTAGAGACTAGGTGCCATCACGACAGTTCACGGAGGGCGAACTTGGGTCTTGACAAGTTGGTATCAGATCTCTAGGTTCATAGGAGTCATGAATCACAAGCCGGTTTATTAGAGTCTCGTGGATCAATAGGGAGACGTCTGTGCTTATCTACGAGAGGCTATGTGACTGCTAAGATAAATTCCACTTCATTTTATTTCCTTGTCCTGCGAGAATTTTGATATTGAAATTCTAAACTTCTATCTTCCATTCTCTCACAGATGGTGAGGACACGTGCTACCGGAGGTGACCAAACACCCGCGCCCCCTGCGAGAGCCGTCAGAGGTCGGGGCCGGGGTAGAGGCTGAGGACGCGCACGAAGTGCAGCCAGAGCACCCCGTGAGCTGCTACAGAGGAGCCACCAGTAGCTCCAGCCGGAGCCTAGGCATCTGATACACCTACTGCTACTACTACTCCAGCTCTCCAGGAGACTCTTGCACAGTTCATGAGTATGTACACCACTCTAGCTCAGGCAGGGTTGCTTCCCCTTGCTGCAGCCACATCCCAGGCCGGGGGAGGAGCCCAGGCTCCCGCCGCCCGCACTCCTGAGCAGCGAGTGCATGTTGAGCAGGTCCCAAAGATTATACCAGCACAGCCTGTAGCCCCAGTTCAGCCCGAGGAGAAGGCAGTAGCTTCAGAGGAGGAGCAGAGGAGGCTTGAGAGGTTCAAGAAGTACCAGCCTTATACATTCAGTGGACTAGCATCAGATGATGCTTTGGGATTTCTAGAGGAGTGCTACCGTATCCTCCACACCATGGGTATATAAGGATCGAACGGGGTTTACTTCACTACCTTCCAGCTTCGAAGAGCCGCCTATCAGAGGTAGCGTACCTACGAGTTAGACAGTCCAGACGAGGCATCTTCCTTGACTTGGACTCAGTTTTCAGATATGTTCCTGAGAGAGTATGTTCCTTAGAGCCTCAGGGATGCATGGCACGCAGAGTTTGAGCATTTGCGCCAGGGTACTATGAATGTCTCGGAGTATGCTGTCCGTTTCACTAACTTGGCTAGGCATGCACCAGCTTTGGTTTCTATAGTTGGTGAGATATTTCATCGGTTTATTAAGGGGCTCGTTCCCAGCATCAAGTCTAGTATGGCTCGGGAGTTGGAGATTGATATTTCTTATCAGCAGGTGGTGAGCATTGCTAGGAGAGTAGAGGGTATTCATGCTTGGGACAGAGATGAGAGGGAGGCCAAGAGGTCTCGAGAGTCCGGGCCATTATTCTGGTGCCCGGGCTCCAGCTGCAGCTCGTCATGGTAGGGGTTATGTGAGTCGCTCCGTTCACTCAGCTCTTCCAGCATCCAGTGGTGTTCTAGCTCCTCCTAGACCCTAGGAGCTTTCTTATGCGCCTCTAGTATCTAGTGCGCCTCCTGTACGAGGTGCTTTAAGTTGCCAGTCACAGCCGTCACGCCCTCCCAGAGCTTGTTTTGAGTGTGGCGACACACACCATATGGTGAGGGATTGTCCCACACTTAGGAGGGTTGCACCTCCAGAGACTTCTCAGTCACAGCGTGCCCCGCAGAGTTCCCAGGCTATGGTTACAGCACTAGTTCCTACCCCACCTGCCCCGCCAGCTAGGGGTGGAGGTCGGGGAGGTAGAGGTCGCCCTAGAGGGGGAGACCAGGCCAGATACTATACCCTTCTTGGCCGTACTGAGGCTGTCGCCTCCGATTCTGTCATCACAGGTATTATCCTGGTCTGTCATAGAGATGCATCGCTTTTATTCGATCCAGGCTCCACTTATTCTTATGTGTCCTCTTATTTTGCCCTACATTTGGGCATATCTCGGGATTCCTTGAATTCTCCTGTTTATGTTTCTACTCCTGTTGGAGATTCTCTTGTTGTGGACCGCGTTTATCGGTCGTGTTTGATTGCTCTTAGTGGGTTTGAGACTAGAGCCGATTTATTATTGCTCAGCATGGTAGACTTTGATGTTATCTTGGGCATGGTCTGGTTGTCACCCCATTATGCTATTCTAGATTGTCACGCAAAAACCGTGACGCTGGCTATGCTAGGTGTACCGTGAGTAGAGTGGAGAGGTACCTTAGATCATACTTCCAGTAGAGTTATTTCATTCCTTAAGTCTCAGCGTATGATAGAGAATGGGTGTGATGCGTATCTAGCTTATGTGAGAGATGTCAGTATTGATACCCCTACAGTTGATTCAATCCCAGTAGTATGGGTGTTCTCTGATGTGTTTTCAGCTGATCTTCCGGGCATGCCTCCCGATAGAGATATTGATTTAAGCATTGATTTGTTGCCGGGCACTCAGCCCATTTCTATTCCTCCGCACCGTATGGCTCCTCCTGAGTTGAAGGAGCAGTTGCAGGAGTTACTTGATAATGGTTTTATTCAGCCCTGTGTATCACCTTGGGGTGCTCCTGTCTTGTTTGTGAAGAAGAAGGATGATTGTATGCGTATGTGCATTGATTATCGCTAGTTGAACAAGGTTACAGTGAAGAATCGTTATCCTTTGCCTCATATTGATGACCTGTTTGATCAGTTACAGGGTGACCGTGTGTTTTCTAAGATTGACTTGTGTTTGGGCTATCATCAGTTGAAGATTTGGGAGCCAGATATCCCGAAGACTGCCTTCAGGACTCGGTATGGTCATTACGAGTTCCTTGTTATGTCATTTGGGCTGACCAATGCCCCATCAGCCTTTATACATTTGATGCACAGTGTATTTCGGCCATATCTTGACTCATTCGTCATTGTCTTTATTAATGACATTCTGGTATACTCCCGGAGTCGGGAAGATCATGAGCAGCACCTGAGGACAGTGCTTCAGACTTTGAGAGAAAAGAAGTTATATGCCAAGTTCTCGAAATGTGAGTTTTGGTTGGATTTCGTGGCGTTCTTGGGTCACGTGGTATCGAGTGAGGGGATAAAGGTGGATCTGAAGAAAGTGGAAGCAGTGCAGAGTTGGCCTATACCATCCTCAGCTACAGAGATCCGTAGTTTTCTTGGCTTAGCGGGTTATTACCGTCGATTTGTTGAGGGATTTTCATCCATTGCAGCACCTATGGCCAGGCTGACCAGAAGGGTGCTCCGTTCTAGTGGACGGAAGAGTGTGAGGAGAGCTTCCAGAAGCTCAAGGCAGCCTTGACTACAACTCCAGTTTTGATATTGCCTACCGGTTCGGGGTCTTATACTGTCTATTGTGATGCCTCGAGGATTGGCCTTGGAGCGCTATTGATGCAGGATGGTAGGGTGATTGCCTATGTGTCCAGACAGTTGAAAGTACATGAGAAGAATTATCCTTTCCATGATCTTGCTGGAGTTTGCAGCATCTGTTCAAGCAGAAGGACCTTAATTTGCGCCAGAGGAGCTGGTTAGAGCTACTGAAGGACTATGATATCACTATCTTGTATCACCCTGGCAAGGCCAATGTGGTGACCGATGCTTTGATTCGTCGGGCAGAGAGTTTGGGGAGTTTGGCTTATCTACCAGTAGCGGAGAGGCCCATGGCGATGGATGTTCAGGCCTTAGCCAGCCAGTTTGTGAGATAGGATCTTTTGGAGCCCAGCCGGGTCCTTGCTTGTGTGGTTTCACGGTCTTCCTTGTTTGATCGTATCCGGGAGCGTCAGTTTGATGACCCTCATTTTCTTGTCCTCCAGGACAAGGTTCGGCGAGGTGATGCCATAGATGTTACCATTGGTGATGACGGGTTATTGAGGATGCAGGGTCCAATTTGTGTACCCAATGTTGATGGGCTTCGGGAATTGATTCTAGAGGAGGCTCATAGTTCGCGGTATTCCATCCTTCCGGGTGCCGCGAAGATGTACCAGGATTTGAGACAGCACTATTGGTGGAGGCGGATGAAGAAAGATATAGTGAGGTTTGTAGCTCTGTGCCTCAATTGTCAGCAGGTAAAGTATGAACACCAGTGACCGGGTGGGTTGCTTCAGCAGATAGAGATTCCGGAGTGGAAGTGGGAGCGGATCACCATGGATTTCATAGTTGGGCTCCCACGGACTTTGAGGAAGTTTGATGCCATTTGGGTGATTGTGGATCGGCTGACCAAGTCCGCTAACTTCATTCCTGTGTGTACTACCTATTCTTCGGAGAGGTTGGCGGAGATTTATATTCGGGAGATTATCCGTCTGCATGGTATTCCAGTTTCCATCATTTCAGATAGAGGTACTCAGTTCACATCACGGTTCTGGAGGTCCGTATAGCATGAGTTGGGCACTCAGGTGGAGTTGAGCACAGCATTTCACCCCAGACGGACGGACAGTTCGAGCGCACTATTCAGATTCTTGAGGATATGCTCCGTGCGTGTGTGATGGAGTCTGGAGGTTCTTGGGATCAGTTCTTGCCACTGGCTGAGTTCGCCTACAATAACAGCTACCAGTCCAACATTCAGATGGCACCGTATGAGGCCTTGTATGGTAGGCGATATAGGTCCCCGGTGGGTTGGTTTGAGCCGGGTGAGGCTAGATTATTGGGCACAGACTTGGTTCAGGACGCCTTGGAGAAGGTTAAGGTTATTCAGGATAGACTTCGCACAGCCCAGTCCAAACAGAATAGTTATGCGGACCGGAAGGTTCGTGATGTTTCCTATATGGTTGGAGAGCGAGTCTTGCTTTGGGTTTCGCCTATGAAGGGCGTTATGAGATTTGGGAAGAAAGGGAAATTGAGTTCGAGGTTTATTGGTCCTTTTGAGATATTGAGACGTGTTGGGGTGGTTGCTTATGAGATTGCCTTACCTCCTAGCTTGGCAGGAGTTCATCCGGTATTTCATGTTTCGATGCTCTAGAAGTATCACGGTGATCCGTCGCACGTGTTGGATTTCAATTCAGTCCAATTGGACAAGGATCTATCGTAGGTTGAGGAGCCAGTGGCAATATTGGACAGGCAGGTTCGGAAGCTGAGGTCAAAGAACATTGCATCAATGAAGGTTCAGTGGCGAGGTCAGCCGGTCGAGGAGGCTACATGGGAGACCGAGCAGGATATGCGCAGCCGTTACCCTCATCTTTTTTCCACTTCAGGTATGTCTCTATGCTCGTTCAAGGACGAACGAATGTTTTAAGAGGGGGAGGATGTAACGACCCGGCCGGTTGTTTTAAGAATTAACACCCCGTTCCCCTATTAACTACATTCTCCGTGTTTGTTTCTGCTATTGTGAGTTGTCGGGAGGATTCGTTTTGAGTTTCGGAGTGTTTTGTGACACTTAGTCCCTAGATGAGAGCCTAAGCTTTACAATTTGGACTGTAGTCAGAGCAGTGTGAAGACGGCCTCGAAATGGAATTCCGTCGATTCCGTTAGCTCCGTTGGGTGATTTTGGGCTTAGGGGCATGTTTTGATTGTGTTTTGGAGGTCCGTAGCTTAGTTAGGCATGAAATGCAGAAAGTCTAATTTTTGAAGTTTTCGGTTCGATAGTGAGATTTTGATATCGGGGTCGGAATGGAATTCCGGAAGTTGGACTAGGTCCGTTGTGCCATTTGGGACGTGTGTGCAAAAGTTTAGGCCCTCGGACGAGGTTTGATAGACTTTTTGATCGAAAGCGGAAATTGGAAGTTTTGGAATCCTTAGGCTTGAATCCGAGGGAGATTTGGTATTCCGGCATTGTTTTGAGTGTTCCGAGGGTTGGCAAGTTTGAATAGTGGCATATGACTTGTTCGTACTTTTTGTTGAGGTCCCGGGGGCCTCGGGATGATTTCGGAAGGTTGTCGGAAGAATTGGGAGTTTGTTTGAGCAGCTTCAGCTGCTGAACTACTATCATAACCGCATCTGCGGATTGGGGACCGCAGGTGCGTTATCGCAGAAGCGTGGGAGCAGCCGCAGATGCGGCCATGCGCTAGAAGACCAGAAGTCGCAGGTGCGAGAGGTTGAGCGCACCAGGGAGACCGCAGGTGCGGAAGGTGAAGCGTAGGTGCGGCCCAGTGCATTAAGTGATTTTTCGCAGATGGGCATGTGGGACCGCAGGTGCAGGTCCGCAGGTGCGAGGAAAAGGCTGCAGGTGCGTATACCCTGGGTCAGAACCTATACAAGGTTTCCGTCGCCATTTCAGTCCATTCTTTCACCATTTTCATCCGAGAAATGAGCTTTTTGGGAGGTTTTTGAGGGGATATTGAAGGGAGCTTCGAGGAGGTAAGTTTTTTGGAACCAAAACTCGTTTATATGGTATTATTCTACTGATTTGGCAAGAAATTTATGGAAAATGAGGGTTAAAATTGGGGGTTTAGGGTTTGAAATTGGAGACCTTGATTTAGGGACTTGAGGAGTTGTTTTTGGTCCGATTTTGATGTATTTGGTATGTACGAACTCGTGAGAGTGTAAGGATGCTAGTTTTGCGAATTTTATCCGATTCTGAGACGTGGGCCCGGGGAACTTTTTGGGCGATTTTCCTAATTTCGCGTGTTAGCTTCGAATTTATTAGTTGAATTAGCTACTTGAAGTTATATTTACATTATGCAATTAATTTGAATAGATTTGGGCCATTAGGAGTCGGGTACTCTTGGCAAGAACGTGGTTTCGAGTTGATTGAGCTGGTTCGAGGTAAGTGGCTTGCCTAACCTTGTGTGGGGGAACTCTGTCGACGCCCCCTTTTTCTCGCGAAATCGGGTTTACGACATTCGGGAAGACAACTCTATTCCCGTTTGGGAATTGGGTTTTTGGAATTGAAGAGTCGCCACCTAATGATTGAGTGCATTAGGATACTAAGAAGGGTTTTGAATTGGAAAACCAGAGTTCGGGTAAGGGCTAGAAATTATCTCGAGGGGAATGTGTTAGGCACCCCTGAAGATCCACTAGTGTGGTTCCTGGCCATGCTATGTTGTAACTTTAATGTAAACAAGTATGCAAATAAATTTACACATAAGGGTTGCTAACAAGCATGTTGGAATTTATAAACAAAGAAGGAAAAGGGATAATGCAGTAAAAAAATAAAGGGGAGTTTTGGGTAATTGAAAAGACAGAATTTATTGATATTAAACAAAGTAACATAGGGCAAGGGGTCCTAGGTTTATAAATCACATGGATCATCCACACAACACCGGTAACCAATCGTACACGTAGTGTTATCATGTGATCATCATCTCCATGTCTACCCTTCCCACCCCGATAAGGTATTAAGCGCGAAATGGTGTCGTTACCTACAGCGTGCTATTACCCGTCCCACCTATCAGTCCTGGAGGCCTTAGGACCACTAATCCTAAAGGGAAGGAGCTTGGCTTTTCAGAGGTTCAAAAGGTTAAAATGCTAAGGCGTCAGGCAAAACACATAAGACAGTTATGGGAGCACAAAAGCAATTAAGGCTCAGACAAACCTCCTTTATTCACAGAAATCATGTAGTTTAGCACGTCTTACACATACTGATTAGGTCCAAATTATGCTTATCGTTAGGCAGGCTGGTTCATTACATATTTTTAGACTAAGAAGTTCGCATTAGGCTTGCCTGGCTGCACTTTATCGAAGAC
>NW_017671264.1:104337-109836 GCF_001879085.1 Nicotiana attenuata | reverse complement strand
TTTTTTTTGTGTTAATAAAAGATCAGGTATTTATAGTGTGAGAAACATGCAGAAATAAGGTAAGGACTGTAATTCAGACATAATTGGAGGAATATGTGTCTTATTAAAATCAAATCAGTATCAAAGACTTCCTTTAATAAAGCAATTAAACCAAACGGTAGCATGCAAGTGTTAAATAAGGAAAGAAATCACGCGGGACTGGACATGACAAATAAGGAAATATTTTCAGCACAGTACGAGTATACCACATGTATTAGGGGTTAAGTTTATTAGACCTTAATTAAGGAAAGGTCTGTAAGAATCCCATACTAATGTAATTAAGGTAATGGGATCAAATCAACTTAAGTAGAAAGGCAGGGTCTAAAGGAAAATATTTCAACAAGTCCAAGAAACAAAGGAAATCAAAACAATAAAGGAAAGAATCAATTCAAGAGTGCAATCAGAATTACACAAAGAGATTTGAAATCAGTCCACAATCAAGGTTATTCTGAGAGGGAAATTTGACCTATAAAGAGTGCATAAACATTAAGCATGCGAGGCTGGATTTAAGACAAAGAAGAGTGTCATGCAATCAAAGAAAATCAGTGAGTAGAGGACCATAGGAACATGGTAGTCATCTCAGAGAAGAGGGAATACCAGATAGCGTGCGAAAGGTCAAGTAAAGAGGTCAGAATCGTATGAAGAAACAAAGTTGACACAAAGATCTCGAAACTCAGTCGAACAGTAGAGGAAGCAACTTCAGGAACTCAAATAGGTCCAAAGAGACTAGGGTTTTGAAATCAACACGTTCAGAGATAAGAAACAAACAAATCACATAACAAATAACCTCAAAACTCGAATGAACCCCCAAATTCTAGGGTTTTTTACCATTAATCGAGTCTAGAGATGAAGACAAGTAAGTCAGGCAAAAATATTAACGGAATAAAACAGAAATCATAAAGGAACACGTATTTCCCAGTAGAAGAAACTCATGAATAACATAATAAAGAACAATCATGCAAAAAAAAATACAGTAGAAGAACTCGTAAGAACAAGGTAGAAGAAGCACATAAGGATCATAGAAGAAACATAGCAGAAGAAACATATAAGAATCACAGTAGAGCATGTTAAAAGATCAAAGAAACCCTAAATCGGGGAATATGAAAAGGTTAAAAAGCAAGTTTTGAAAGAAACTTTTGAGAAAACGTTTGAGACCCCAAGATAAACACAGATCTAGGACAGATCTAGAGAAATTAGGAGAACCTCGAAAGGTTAGGGTTTCAGAAGAAACCTAGAAGTGAGAAAGGCCTGGAAAACTTGTGGATCTAAGCCGGAGAAGTTAGACTCATGCTCGAACGTCCACGATATGCCGGAGTAAAGCCGGAGACGACCATGGAACCCTGAATCGAAGGAGATCTGGGTAGAGATCTTCAAGGTCAGGCCTTGAATCTTCAGAAAACCGGTGTATAAGTCAGGGGGTGGGTGTAAGATCCCCATGGCTTTGGTGGCCATAGATTCCGGTGGATCTCTGGTCTGAGACGGCAAGAGGCGGCTAGGGTTTGAGAACCCTTGAGAGAATTTGAGAGAGTGGAGGGTTTCAGAGGCGGCGGTTGGTGAGAAATGAGGTAGAGTAAAGGGGTTGTTTGAATTTAAAAAGGAAAGGGACGAGGGGAGCCGTTGATCTAAAAGATCAACAGCTGGGATTAAATGGGTCAAATGGGGGCCGGGTTTGGGTATGATAGGAAAGGGTATGGGTCGGGTTATAATAGAATTGGGTTGTGGGATTTTGGGTGTGATTGGGGGTCCAATTTGGGCTAAAATTGAAATACAAAAGGGCTGTCATTTAAATAGCCAGTTTTCCCCTTTTAATTTATAAAAATAGTAAAAAATGACTTGAAAATAAATTAAAGGTACTGGACCAATTAATAACATATAAATATTAATGTAAAAATACTAAAAGTGATTTTATAATTATAGAATGTTGTTAATCGTAAAATAGGCTATAATTACAATTATATGCAGTTAGCTTAAAAAATACCAAATAAATGTATAAAAATATACCAGAATTACCCCAATTATATCTTAGGGTAAATATGAGAATGAAATAAATTATTCACTAAAAAAATGCTTGTTTGGGAATAATTTTTGAATTTTGTAGTATTAAAATAGACAATAAATTGGTTTTAAAATCTTAAAAAATAAAGGAAAAATACCAAAACTTTGGGGCATGCTTATATATGCCTGTACATGTTATTTTGAAAGTATTTTGCATATATAAAAAATATAGGGAAAAATTGAGTATCAACAGCTGCCCTTCTTTACCCGGGAAGGATGAAAGCGTTGTCGGGTAAAGATATGATGACCAATTTTGACCGCGAGAAATGACTTGCAAAGGTTTTTGACCGCGCTCTGGTTTCTGAGCTGTCTACATATCCCTAGTTTTACAGGAATCAGGTCATATGTAGTTCAGGATACATCGACGGAGTATGCCGATGGAGGTTTTCGAAGAGACGGGCGCAATATTTAGGTTGGGAAGGGTGGTCAGGGACTGATGGGTTGCGAGAAACCAGGGCGAGATCGCTCCTGCTGTAATGGCTGTGGCCAGCTGACGTACCTGCAATTGAGTAATACAAGCATATCGTGCGGAATTTAAACGTGATGCAAGTTCCCATTGGACCATGAATGTTGTCTTTGGACGGTTAAGATGACGTCCTCAGACCATGATGTCCTGGGCCATGAAGCGCATAATAAAGGATTCGCAGGTTATGAAATGATGTTCTCGGGCTATGATAATGGTGCCTCTGAACCATGATGCCTTTGAATAATGATGTGCAGAATATAAAGCGGGGTCCTCGGGCCATGGCATGGGGTTCTCGGGCTATGAAGATGGTGCCTCCGAACAATGACGCCCTTGGACAGTTTGGCGGTATTTCAGCCCATGAAATGCAAGATTTGGCGGTATTTTCAGCCGATGAAATGCAAGATTTGGCGGTTTTCAGCCCATGAAATGCAAGATTTGGCGGTATTTTAGCTCATGAAATGCAATATTTGGCGGTATTTTCAGCCGATGTGAAGGAGAAATGTAAATGGCGATATTTCAGCCGATAGAAATTTAAATAAAGCTGGCGATGTTTCAGCCGATGTAGAGAATGTAAATGGCGATATTTCAGCTGACAGGAATTTAAATAAAGTTGGCGATGTTTCAGCCGATGTAGAAAAATGTAAATAGCGATATTTCAGCCGACAGGAATTTAAATAAAGTTGGCGGTGTTTCAGCCGATCTAAAAAAATATGAATGGCGATATTTCAGCCGACAGGAATTTAAATAAAGTTGGCGGTGTTTCAGCCGATGTAGAAAAATATGAATGGCGATATTTCAGCCGACAGGAATTTAAATAAAGTTGGCGGTGTTTCAGCCGATGTAGATGGAGGTAGAGCTTAACCTCGGAAGGCAGAATGGTAGCCTTATGCAATGCAGAGAAAAATGCAGATGGAGACAGTGCTTAGTCTCGGAAGGCAGAAAGGTAGCCTTATGCAATGCAAAAATGCAGATGGAGACAGAGCTTAGTCTCGGAAGGCAGAAAGGTAGCCTTATGCAATGCAGAGAAAAATGCAGATGGAGACAGAGCTTAGTCTCGGAAGGCAAAATGCAGATGGAGACAGAGCTTAGTCTCGAAAGGCAGAAAGGTAGCCTTATGCAATGCAGATGCAGATGGAGACAGAGCTTAGTCTCGGAAGGCAGAAAGGTAGCCTTATGCAATGCAGAGAAAAATGCAGATTGATACAGAGCTTAGTCTCGGAAGGCAGAAAGGTAGCCTTATGCAATGCAGAGAAAAATGCAGATGGAGATAGAGCTTAGTCTCGGAAGGCAGAAAGGTAGCCTTATGCAATGCAGAGAAAAATGCAGAGTAACGAAATCTCTTAGCTGATAGATGATAGCTGATAGTTGATTGTCATTGGGGCTGCTGGGAATGTCATGCGCGGATAGCACTTGTAAATGGGCGATGATCTTGAGAATTGTATTCCTGAAAAGTGTGAGTTTGTAATCGTATCCGATGATTCGTTTTCGGGGTGCCTGCATTCAAAGAAAGATTGTGAGTTTTGTCAGGGGGGAAGGTTAGTTCGTCTTCCCGTGGACTTCGCTTGTCCTACTCGGCTCTTGCTTTCATTTGGGGTAGCGTTGCTAAACAAAGCTATTTTGACAGTATCCATGCATGATTTAGTAAAATACAACATGATGTAAATACATAAAGGTAAAATGGTTTTAGATGAACCGATGACTGCGACACGGTTCAAGATATTGCAACCTCTTTTGCTCCGGAATTTTGAGGGCCCTCCTCAAAATTCTGCCTAGTTTACTGGGCTGGTGCTTCTGACGGCTGAGCGTGATGATTGGCGGAGATCAACTTCGGAATTTTGAGGGTCCTCCTCAAAATTCTGCCCCAGTTTCCAATGGGGGAGGGGGGGGGGGAAATGAAAATTTTATTGAATTGTGACCGAACCCATAAGGCTGCCTACGTATCCCCTCTTAAACGGGAATCAGATCAGACGTAGTTCAAATTACATCATAAAGGAATCATAATGGTTACACATAGTATCGCTTCACTGCATCTGAATTGATCGGCTTTGGCCAAACTTCTCCGTCCATCCATATCTGATGATATCCAGCAAAACAATCGACAAATGACTGCAGCTCGTGCTTGGCGCAGTTATCGATCAGGATGTGTATGTTAGGCAATGGGAGATTGTCTTTCGGACTGGCCCGGTTGAGGTCCCGGTAGTCGACACAGATTCTAACCTTCCCGTCCTTCTTCGGCACTGGCACAATGTTGGCTAACCATGTCGGATACTCCACTACCCTGAGGACCTTGGCTTTGACTTGTTTGGTAACTTCTTCTTTAATTTTCAAACTCATGTCTGGTTGAACTTTCTGAGTTTCTGTTTTACCGGCGGTCATGTCGGATCTGTTGGCAATTTGTGAGCTACAATGGATGTACTGAGACCGGTCATATCATCATATGACCAGGCAAATATGTCCTCATATTCTTTTAAGAACTCCGTGTACTCTTCCTTTTCTGACGGTGACAAGTGAACACTGATGCGCGTTTCCTTGACATTCTCTGTATCCCCCAAGTTGACAACCTCAGTTTCGTCCAAGTTAGACTTAGGCCTATTCTCAAAGTTCTCAACCTCTTTAACAACCTCTTCTGGTATATCATCCTCTTCTGAGTCTGTATCCGTTTGTTGCGTTATCTCGTCGCATGTCACACTCGTCGGTTCATCAAGATAAGTAATAGTAATGCTGTGTAAATAAAGTAAATGATAGAGTGAATAATAAGAGCAAGATTTATAAGAAACTGAAATACTTTGCTAAATTCCATAATTGTTTTGAATATCGGAGCTCTTTTCAAAATTTAACGAAAATACGGAAAGGAAATCAACTAGTGAAAAAGTAAAAGATAATGCATAGTGCTTTGTTCAGCCTTGCTACCCCGAAGCTTTCCGGGCCTTGGTGGTTCT
>NW_017671264.1:100615-103770 GCF_001879085.1 Nicotiana attenuata | reverse complement strand
TTTGCTGCTCCGTCGAAAAATATTCTCCAGCTATCATAGGATTCTGCAATGTCTTCTCCTATGAAAGAAACCTCCTCATCGGGAAAATACGTCTTTAGAGGCTCGTATTCTCTGCCCATGGGGTTTTCGGCAAGATGATCGGCTAGTGCTTGTCCTTTGATTGCTTTTTGGGTCACGCCGACAATATCGAACTCACTTAATAGAATTTGCCATTTGGCCAGCCTGCCCATAGGCATGGGCTTCTGGAAGATGTACTTCAGTTGATCCTTCCTTGATATGAGATAAGTGGTATAGGCACAGAAATAATGCCTCAACTTCTGAGCTACCCAAGTCAGAGCACAACAGGTGCGTTCTAGCAGGGAATACCGGGCCTCGTACGGGGTGAACTTTTTGCTGAGATAGTAGATGGCTTGCTCCTTTCTCCCTGTTTCATCATGTTGTCCCAAAACACAACCAAATGCTCCATCTAGTACTGCAAGGTAGAGCAATAGCGGTCTACCTGGTTCGGGCGGAACCAGGACTGGCAGCATTGACAGGTATTCCTTGATTTCGTCGAAAGCCTTTTGACAATCATCGGTCCATTTAGTGGCGGCGTCCTTCTTCAACATTTTAAAGATTGGTTCACAAATGACAGTGGACTAGGCTATGAACCGGCTGATGTAGTTGAGTCTCCCCAAGAAACTCATAACCTCTTTTTTGTTCTTTGGCGGTGGAAATTCCTGAATGGCCTTAACCTTCGACGGATCGAGTTCTATTCCCTGCAGACTTACGATGAACCCAAGAAATTTTCTGGCTAGAACCCCGAAAGGGCACTTGGCGGGATTCAGTTTCAGATTATACCTTCTTAATTTGTTGAAGAACTTTCTTAAATCTCCCATATGGTCAGTGGCTTTCCTGGATTTGATGATGACATCATCTACGTACACCTCGATCTCTTTGTGTATCATGTCATGGAAAATAGTAGTCATGGCCCTCATGTAGGTGGCCCCAGCATTCTTTAATCCAAACGGCATCATCTTGTAACAATACATTCCCCACGGCGTAATGAAAGCCATCTTTTCCGCGTCTTCTTCGTCCATCCATATCTGATGATATTCAGACGTAGTTCAAAAAGGAATCATAATGGTTACACATAGTATCGCTTCACTGCATCTGAATTGATCGGCTTTGGCCAAACTTCTCCGTCCATTTCTGCGAGTATGAGGGCTCCTCTGGTTAGAACCCGGTGAACCATGTACGGACCTTGCCAGTTGGGAGAAAATTTTCTTTTGGCCTCGTCTTGGTGCGGAAAAATCTTCTTCAGTACTAACTGCCCTGGCGCGAACTGTCTTGGTCTGACTCTCTTGTTGAAGGCTCTGGTGATTCTATTCTGATAAAGCTGACCGTGGCAAACTGCATTCAATCTTTTTCCGTCTATAAGGGCTAATTGCTCATAGTGACTCTTTACCCATTCTGCATCTTCAAGTTCTTCTTCCCGCATAATTCTCAGGGAGGGAATCTCTACCTCGGCCGGGATGACTGCCTCGGTACCGTAAACCAACATATAGGGTGTCGCCCCAGTTGATGTGCTGACTGTGGTACGGTATCCCAATAAAGCAAAGGATAGCTTTTCATGCCACTGCTTGTGTTTCTCTATCATTTTCCTTAGTATCTTCTTAATGTTCTTATTGGCCGCTTCTACGGTCCATTCATCTGAGGTCTATAGGGTATATAATTCTTGTGCCTAATCATAAATGTCTCACACATTGCTTTCATCAGATCACTGTTGAGATTGGAACCATTGTTAGTGATGATTGACTCTGGGATGCTGAACCGGCAAATGATATGGTCGCGAACGAAGTCTGTCACAACCTTCTTGGTTACTGCCTTATATGATGCTGCTTCAACCCATTTGGTGAAATAATCAATCGCCACTAGTATGAACCTGCGCCCGTTTGATGCGGCAGGCTCGATAGGTCCGATGATATCCATTCCCCAAGCGGCGAATGACCATGGTGAGCTAGTTGCATTGAGCTCGTTAGGAGGCACCTTTATCATATCTGCATGTATCTGACAGCGGTGGCACTTTCAGACATACCGGATGCAGTCCGTCTCCATAGTCATCCAAAAATAACCAGCTCGGAGTATTTTCTTGGCTAAGACAAAACCGTTCATATGTGGACCGCAGGTTCCTGCATGAATTTCTTCCAATAGCCTGGATGCTTCCTTTGCGTCGACACACCTTAATAACCCCAAGTCGGGAGTCCTCCGGTACAGGATTCCTCCACTGTGAAGAAGTGATTGGATAACCTCCGCAGTGTGCGCTTTTGAGTAGCGTTTGCAAGTTCTGGATACTCTCCTGTTGACATGTACTTCTTAATGTCATGGAATCATGGTTTTCCATCCGCTTCTTCCTCGACATGAGCGCAGTAAGCAGGTTGATCCTGGATTTTTATCGGGATAGGATCAATGAAGTTCTTATCTGGATGTTGAATCATGGATGATAGAGTGGCCAATACATCAGCGAACTCATTCTGAACTCTGGGGACATGCCGGAATTCTGTCTTCGTAAACCTCTTCCTCAACTCTTGTACATGATGCAAGTATGGGAGTATCTTGGAATTCTTGGTTGCCCACTCTTCTCGAACCTGATGTATGAGCAAGTCTGAATCCCCGATCACTAGTAACTCCTGAATGTTCATATCAATGGCCAGCTTGAGCCCTAAGATGCAGGCTTCGTACTCGGCCATGTTGTTGGTGCACGGGAACCTGAGTTTGGCGGACACCGGGTAATGCTGACCTGTTTCTGATACTAGAACCGCTCCTATGCCAGCTCCTTTAAAGTTTTCCGCTCCGTCGAAAAACATTCTCCAGCCATCATATGATTCTGCAATGTCTTCTCCTATGATAGAAACCTCCTCATCGGGAAAATACGTCTTTAGAGGCTCGTATTCTCCGCCCACGGGGTTTTCGGCAAGATGATCGGCTAGTGCTTGTCCTTTGATCGCTTTCTGGGTCACGTAGACAATATCGAACTCACTCAACAGAATTTGCCATTTGGCCAGCCTGCCCATGGGCATGGGCTTCTGGAAGATGTACTTCAGCGGATCCATCCTTGATATGAGATAAGTGGTATAGGCACAGAAATAATGCCTCAACTTCTGAGCTACCCAAGT
>NW_017671264.1:93637-98316 GCF_001879085.1 Nicotiana attenuata | reverse complement strand
GAGCTACCCAAGTCAGAGCACACAGGTGCGTTCTAGCAGGGAATACCGGGCCTCGTACGGGGTGAACTTTTTGCTGAGATAGTAGATGGCTTGCTCCTTTCTCCCTGTTTCATCATGTTGTCCCAAAACACAACCAAATGCTCCATCTAGTACTGCAAGGTAGAGCAATAGCAGTCTACCTGGTTCGGGCGGAACCAGGACTGGCGGCGTTGACAGGTATTCCTTGATTCTGTCGAAATCCTTTTGACAATCATCGGTCCATTTAGTGGCGGCGTCCTTCTTCAACATTTTAAAGATTGGTTCACAAATGACAGTGGACTAGGCTATGAACCGGCTGATGTAGTTGAGTCTCCCCAAGAAACTCATAACCTCTTTTTTGTTCTTTGGCGGTGGAAATTCCTGAATGGCCTTAACCTTCGACGGATCGAGTTCTGTTCCCCGCCGACTTACGATGAACCCAAGAAATTTTCCGCCTGGAACCCCGAAAGCGCACTTGGCGGGATTCAGTTTCAGGTTATACCTTCTTAATCTGTTGAAGAACTTTCTTAAATTTCCCATATGGTCTGTGGCTTTCCTGGATTTGATGATGACATCATCTACGTACACCTCGATCTCTTTGTGTATCATGTCATGGAAAATAGTAGTCATGGCCCTCATGTAGGTGGGCCCAGCATTCTTTAATCCAAATGGCATCATCTTGTAACAATACATTCCCCGCGGCGTAATGAAAGCCATCTTTTCCGCGTCTTCTTCGTGCATCCATATCTGATGATATCCAGCAAAACGATTGACAAATGACTGCAGCTTGTGCTTGGCGCAGTTGTCGATCAGGATGTGTATGTTCGGTGTCACACCTCCTTTTTCGCTACTAACCCCGTAAGGGTATAATAAAGGGAGTTTTTCCAATTAAAGGACAATCGAAACGGGATTTATTATTAAAAATTCAGAGTCGCCACTTGGGAGATTAATGGTGTCCCAAGTCACCGGTGGAATCCCGTATCGAGGAAATTATTGACTCTGTTTAACACTCCGCGAACCAGAAATCCGAGTAAGGAATTCTTTTAACCCGGGAGAAGGTGTTAGGCATTCCCAGGTTCTGTGGTTCTAGCACGATCGCTCAACTGTCATATTTGGCTTATTTATTTGATTTTAGCACATGTTTTAATATATGTGCTTGTTAACTTTGAACCGCTTTTATTATTATTTTTTTTCTAAAGAGAATTGCAACGTCGTGAAAACACGTCTCGAACCACGTCACATAAATGCACCCGTGGTTTTTGACACGTTTCAACTTCGTTAAGATTTGGATTTGGGTCACATATATGTACACCCGAGTTTAGGAAGGTAATATTATTAAATGCCGGGCCTAATGAAACTAGCGTATTATTAACTTTGCGGGAAGCCATGAACTTCGCTAAATGGCACGTCCCGAGGTCCAAAATATTTTTATGTGGGTATTTGAAGAGGGCCACGCAATTCATGTATTTTTATTTGGCGTGGCGCACCTCATTTTTATTTAAGGCTATCCTAAAAGAGGCTACGGTTCTCTATTATGGGATTGTCTCTAAAAGGGCCTAATTAATTAGTATTGTTTAAGAACTACTATATTTCGGGTCCATGACTTTCATACAATTCAAAACCTCAGTACTTTGGGCCTTAAAGATTAGCCCAGAATGGGGAGAATACTGTCAGCTTTATGAGGAGCTGCCTTGCATTAGGCCTTTGGGCAAACAAATTCAGGCCCAGACCCCATTTAAGTAAGGGGCTACCAGGTTTGGCCCACATTCAAGGCTGATTTTTGTTTGTTTCAGACTACTGATTTTAATTTACAAACTGGGCTTAGTGATTTGTGCACAATTAAACGATCCTGAGCTTTAACCTTGAATCCAATCATGATATAAATATTCAACTCATTGGTATACAATTAGCCAAACGTATCGAATTTGAAATCAGAAAAGCCACATACACACATCAGTTTCGATCAATACATCCCATGGATTTTCATGCATGACTTATATCCACAGCTGAACTATCTCGTGCATTTAAAAACCAAAGAACGCTTGATCTTACACTAGTAGGAGCATGTAATCCATTTAAAATCAAGTTCCAATCAGTAACTTGCTATCAGATTTGAATCTACCAACACTATAGCCGATATTTCTGCTAACTAATCACAATAGTTTGAATTTCCAGGTGTTAATACAAATAAAGATCATAGATCTCAAAATCAGTTTCCTGTTCCAGCTATTCTTCTAATTTTAAGAGTTGAACTACACAAAAACAAAACTGAACTATACTAAGGCAAATGAATAATCACTAGTCTAACAGTCCATGTAGTCCATTACAAACAGTTTAATGGCAATGAATACACCAACCAAATCCTAGAACTACTCGTAGTATAATGGACTATTAAAGCAGTAAAATCTACAACAGAGATCAGGCATCAATTGCATTTCAATTTCAACTGGAGAAGTTACATCAAATCAGTCTCAAAGCGTGTACCTGGAAGTAGGATAAAATGTAAGAAAAGAGAGGAATCAGCAGTAGTAAGCAACGATCAGCAGCGAGATCAACAACAACACAGCTCACAAAAACAACCAGAAATCCAAGGAGGAAGAATAAGATGCAATCGACTTCCAAAAGAGCTTCGAACAATCAAATATACCAGCTTGATTTGAAAATCAGCTTGAAAACCAATAGGGTTGAACGAAACAAACTGGAAAAGCTTTCACGCTGTATTTTTTTTTTATTGATTTTCAGGATTTTGGGTTTAGGATCTAATGATTCGTATCTAGACTATCTATTCCTACAGAATTTTTAGAGGGGAATTTTCCCTCTCTAGGATTTGAGAGAATTTTGAATTTCAAATTTCAGATCTGTAAAGACTTGTAGAACACTTTTTTTGGGGGGGAATTTTCAGATTGCTCCAAACTTTGTGGAAACTTATGGGGATTTTTTTCAGATGCCAAAACTTACTGTGCAAGGCAATCAAGACTGCCTTTTATAGGCAAAAACTAAGGGCAACCCTCAGATTTCTATTTTACCTTTAGTCCCTCTTTTATTTTTAGATTTTTAACTATTTAGTCCCTAAAATTTTGGCTTGTTGCCCAAGTCACACCACTAAGTTCCTAAAACTCTAATTGGAACCCCATCTAGAATGTTTTAGGGGTTTTCAAATCAGTTATTGGCAGGATTCCCTACTTTGAATTACCTATATTACCCTTAATTTGACTTCTGAAATTACCAACCTATACTAATTGACCCCAGCCCCTTTTACTTGGTCCCAATTGACCATGGTCAAACAAACCAATGCTTGAAATTTCAGCTATATCCAAACAACTAATAGAAATCCTAATTACAAAAGAAAACCTAACAATTGGAACTAGTCAACCTACTAAAAAATGGGAATTACTTCTAACTAAAACTGTTAATCCTAAACTAATTTTATTCACTAAACAATTCAACAACTCAACCATGAAATTACACTGAACAAAAATCAAAATGTAAAGAAGGCATGAAACTACTTGTATCTAAGGAGATGAACAAAATCAATCAAGATGTAAGGCAAAACAATCACCAATCATGGAATTCAAATCAAACAGACAATCAATGTAATCAGAATCCTAAAAAAACTAAATCAAAACTTAGAACGATAGTCAGTGCCAAAATAATACAAATAAAACATGGATTACTCAGAAAAACTATTCTTAAAAATCAATGAATTCAAATAGCAAGAGAAAGAAAAGGAGATAAGGGGAGTATGGGGTGTGAATTTGGTAGGGTTTGGGAGACGGCGCCGCCGTGCATGGTGATGGCGGCGCCTAGGGTTTGGTATATTCGAGGCGTTCCAGTGATGTTCGAGGAATTTGAAGCATGGATATGAAAAGAGGAAGGAAAGAGGGGCATGTGGTGAAAATTTGGGTGGGTTTGGAGCTTTACCGCCTCCGTGGGCGATTTCCGGCGGCGGTTCGCGGCGGGAGACGGCGGGGATTAGGGTTTGGATATAGGGTAATGAGAGAGACGGAGAAGGGGGTAGGGGGGGGGTCTCCGACCATTTTATTTTAAGATGTCCCTAGTTCTGAGCCGTTGGATCTAGTATCCTTGACGGCTCAGATCTATCCTCACCATACGACGTCGTTTCGTTGATGAAGGGGGACGGACTGGGTCGAAGAATTTGGGCTGGATTGGGCAAAATTGTTTGGGCTGGGATTTTTAGACAAGAACTGGCCCAATTTCGGGCATTTTGATTAGAGCAAGACCCAATTCCCTATTCTAAACTCTTTTCTTTTGATTTTTGTTTATTTATTATTTTTTCTGAATTTTGTTAAATGCAAGAAATAAAAATAAAAGACCCAAAGCAGCTCTACAATTATACTAATTAATTTCCTCAAAATTGACTGAGTCCTAATTAAAAAGGAAACTCATGACAAATTCCGACAATTAATAGTTAAAATGCAAAAATGAACTATTTTTGTTATTTTCTTCTTTGTAAAGTAACCTAATTAATTAATCCTAAATGCGAAATTAAGCCCTAAATGCAAATGCCAAGTATATTTTTTGATTTTTTTCATTAATTAAAATGCACAAACAAAAATGCAAACAATTAACACAAAATGTCAACAAAAATCCACAAAATTGCAAAATAATGAAAGAAATCAATTTGTTTGAAATTTTTGGGA
>NW_017671264.1:78170-93232 GCF_001879085.1 Nicotiana attenuata | reverse complement strand
CCTGACTTCTGAAACTTGAAATGTATGCCTCTGTTCTTCAGGCGGGCTCCTGACTTCCAAAAAAATAGACAAAACAAGAAAATTTTCTGCCCCGGTTTGCACTAGGAAGATTTGCGAGTTGTTAGCAAAATGTAGATCACCTAATCTATTGATGCAATGATGAGAGTAAAACTAAAGACTTGACTGGAATGCACGATCCTGTGAGTAAAACCAAGGACATTTGACTAGCAAATTCATCAGACTAGGTCTTCTATCTTAGGAGAAATATTCATCAGACTAAGATTTTGATCCTAGGAGAAAGTCCATCAGACTAGGTTTTCTATCTTAGGAGAACAATTCATCAGACTAAGATTTTGATCCTAGGAGAAAGTTCATCAGACTAGGTCTTCTATCTTAGGAGAACAATTCATCAGACTAAGATTTTGATCCTAGGAGAAAATTCATCAGACTAGGTTTTCTATCTTAGGAGAAAGATTCATCAGACTAAGATTTAGATCCTAGGAGAAAGTTCATCAGACTAGGTTTTCTATCTTAGGAGAACAATTCATCAGACTATGATTTTGATCCTAGGAGAAAGTTCATCAGACTAGGTTTTCTATCTTAGGAGAACAATTCCTCAGACTAAGATGTAGATCCTAGGAGAAATTTCATCAGACTAGGTCTTCTATCTTAGGAGAAAGATTCATCAGACTATGATTTTGATCCTTGCTGAAAGATCATCAGACTAGGTTTTCTATCTTAGGAGAAAGATTCATCAGACTAAGATTTAGATCCTAGGAGAAAATTCATCAGACTAGGATTTCTATCTTAGGAGAAAGATTCATCAGACTAAGATTTAGATCCTAGGAGAAAATTCATCAGACTAGGTCTTTTTGTTATCTTGCTATCTTAGGAGAAAGTTTCATCAGACTAAGATTTTTATCCTAGGAGAAAGTTCATCAGACTAGGTCTTCTATCTTAGCAGAACAATTCATCAGACTATGATTTTGATCCTAGGAGAAAGTTCATCAGACTAGGTTTTCTATCTTAGGAGAACAATTCATCAGACTAAGATTTAGATCCTAGGAGAAAGTTCATCAGACTAGGAAAGTTCATCAGACTAGGTTTTCTATCTTAGGAGAACAATTCATCAAACTAAGATTTTGATCCTAGGAGAAAGTTCATCATACTAGGTTTTCTATCTTAGGAGAAAGATTCATCACACTAAGATTTAGATCCTAGGAGAAAATTCATCAGACTAGGTCCCTTTTTTTGTTATCTTAGGAGAAAAGTTCATCAAACTAAGATTTTGATCCTAGGAGAAAGTTCATCAGACTAGGTTTTCTATCTTAGGAGAAAGATTCATCAGACTAAGATTTAGATCCTAGGGGAAAATTCATCAGACTAGGTCCCTTTATTGTTATCTTAGGAGAAAAGTTCATCAGAATAATATTTTGATCCTAGGAGAAAGTTCATCAGACTAGGTTTTCTATCTTAGGAGAAAGATTCATTAGACTAAGATTTAGATCCTAGGGGAAAATTCATCAGACTAGGTCCCGTTTTTTGTTATCTTAGGAGAAAAATGCATCAGACTAAGATTTAGATCCTAGGAGAAAATTCATCAGACTAGGTCGTTTTGTTATCTTGTTATCTTAGGAGGAAGCTTCATCAGACTAAGATTTTGATCCCAGGAGAAAGTTCATCAGACTAGGTCTTCTATCTTAGGAGAACAAGTCATCAGACTAAGATTTTAGATCCTAGGAGAAAATTCATCAGACTAGGTCTTTTTGTTATCTTGTTATCTTAGGAGGAAGCTTCATCCGACTATGATTTTGATCGTAGGAGAAAGATCATCCGACTAGGTTTTCTATCTTAGGAGAAAGATTCATCAGACTAAGATTTCTATTTGGAGGAAAATCCATCAGACTAGGACTTTTTATCCTAGGAGGAAAAAAATGTGAAAAGCAATGGCAACATTTTATGCACGCTAGCAAGACAGGAAAGGGCGAAGATTTGAGAAACTTCCCTTTTGTCGGCTCTCCTCTTCTTCCTTTTCTTTTTCTTTCTTTTCTTTTTGTTCCTTATTGTTGAACCAACTTTCTTGCACTGCTTTGTTCCTGTTTCAAACAAAGAAAACTTGTGAGTTTAAAATGTGGTGGTTAGTTTGTGGCCTTGAACTTTGAGGGCGGCTGCTTCTGCATTTGCCAAGATGACTGATTTCCACTCGAAGACCTTGCTTGTATATGGACTAACCCCTTTCTATGTCATCCTCATCACATAAAATACCTTTTCTCCGTTCAGCCCCGATATCCTCTATTTGTTGCATTGCATGAACTGGCATCCCCCCAACCCTTATGTCTTATATGAATCCCAAAGCATGTCTATTGCCCCCACTTCATGTAGATGATGTTCTTTCTTGACTTAACCACTAGCCTCGACCTTGAAGTTTATTGTTCCTTCACTCACCTTGATAACTGATTCTCACTTGGAGACCTTGCTAACCACTTTCTTTGTTACCCTTAACGCAGAAAATACCTCTGATCCGTTCACCAAACAGCCTTCATCTGATATGTACCAAACCTTTCGTGTTTTACCGAAAATACCTTTGATTCGTTCACCCTAAACCCTTCATTTGTTGCGTTGTTCATGAATTGACAAATACCAAGCCCTTGCATTTCACAAGGATCCCAAAGCATGTAGATTGTTTCCAACTCAGTGTGCCTGCTATTTTTTCCTGACTTATGACGATTTGATATGCTGGCCAGATCCCGTTTTGTTCAATTAGAAAGCTGGTGGCAGATTTTGAAGTCATTTCTCACTTGTTATGACCAAACAGACTCAGGAAGAGGGCGTAAACAAGACAAAAGGAACAGAGTAAAGGATAATAGAAAGAGATGATTCGTAACAAGAAAACTACAAAGTAGAAACCTATCGGATGTGGATACCGACTTTGATGACCTTGACATGCACCTGCAGCCTATTCTGTTAAGCAAATCTGATGTTCAGCTCTTGTTGTACCTTTTCGCCGTGAAACTGGACTTCAATGCTCCGCTTATCCGATCTGATTCACAATCCTTATTCGACTTGTAGTGCCCGAAGGGTTTTCACCATCAAGCCTCTCTCATTTTGGTCTTTCTCTCACCTCACTATCGCCTTATGGTGCCTGTGAAGGTTTTCACCAATAAGACTCTCTCATTTTGTTGTCTCTCAGCTTTCATCGCCTTGCGGTACTCGTGAGGGCATTTATCATCAAGACTCTCTCATTCTTCATTTCCCTTGTTTGGACCGGAGTGTTGCCCCTGATATGGTTCACCTCTACTCGCTTGACTCGGCATCTCTCGAAGATTGATCAGAAGGTCTTTCTTTGGACCGTAATGCAGGCTTTTGGACAGGGTTAGGAAGAAAGGGTATCAAAGGCTCAAAACAATTCAACATGGGCTCAAAATTACAACTTTCGGAATCAGATTTCTCACAACAACCACATCTTCTGCCCCGGTTTCTTTCTTGGGGACTTTTGGATTTTTATTTGGTGTGACTGAACCTCAGAGAGAGGCTGCCTACGTATCCTTTCGGAATCAAGTCAAACGTAGTTCATGTCATAGAATTACTTCGTTGTTGCGATATTTCCTTTTCTTCCACTTTTTCTTTTCTTTCTTTTCATTTCTTTTCTTTTCCTTCTCTTTTCTTTTCTTTTCATTTTCTTTCCTCTTCTTTTTTCCTTTTCTTTTCTTTTCTCTTCTTTTTTCTTTTCTTTTCTTTTTCTTTTTTTCACTGTTTTTCTCTTGTTTCTCCACTTACTTTCCCCGCTCGGGTTACGACTTTTATTATTGATTCCGAAAGAGGGGTATGCAAGAAAATAACCGAGGCTCAAAGGGGTAACAAAGGATAAAGTGTTTGGATAGCAGAACAAAATGCCTTCGTCATTCCAATCTCCAAAACATGCCAAGTACAAACTACACAATTAAACAAACATGAGGAAAACATACGTAACATCTTTTGATTGCACCAGAATTACTAACCATATCCATACATTTGCCTTCTACATTTGTCAATTACCCAGCACCATTGGACAACAATCTCGGTACCACGAACGACCCCTGTAGACTTGGGGCAAACTTGCCTTTGGTTTCAAACTGATGTGGCATGATGCATTTCAACAGTATTTCTTTATGTTCCGTCCCTCCCAGTTTCACACAATTTGGGCTCGAAGTGGTCTCAAAATGCCCTTATGTATTTTCCTCGAATGTCCTTACATCTTCAACATTGTTTCATTGCTTCATTACTAAACTGACTTTTAAAACCAGGCTGAGAACTATGTGTGCATGTCATGTCACCAAAACCAGCATGAAAAGAATTGTAAAAGGAGAAGAAAACTAAACAAAATGACTAGAAATGGCAGGAAACAGAGAATTGCATTAGACTGACGGTGAAAGGGTTTAAACAACAGAACAAGCAAACAAACCTAGACAGCACTAAACAAGCTATTACGCCTAAACAAACAAGGCAAAGTGAATAGATAGAAGGGTTTGAGTCACAAGACAATATCCGGATTACAACCCTGAAATAACCCGGACAACAGAACTGACAACAAAATAAACCACCAAAACTCCACTCCGGCTGACCAAGAAATGGAGCGTCTTCCCAATTACCAAGCATGACATCTTAACCACTGAGTTTCGCATCAATATTGCTGGAACCTTCACCGATTTCAATATCATTGACTTCATTCAACAAGTTTCCGAGAGGGTTCTCATACTCCCTGTCACCATGGATCTTCCCCACAAAATGTGCGTCATCATGTACAGGTAAAGGCTTATGTGCAATGTTCTGGGTGGCACTGTCCTGGACCGCAATTATCCCTTCCTGAATCATTCTTTCTATCTCTCTTTTCAAATCCCGACAACTTTCGACATCGTGCCCCTAGACATTGGAATGGTATTCACGCCTTTTAGAAGGGTCAAAGCCTCTTGCATGCTTGTCCACATGATTCGGAGGAATGGGTGCAATCAGGTTATATTGCTTTAGTTTCTCAAACAAGTTTGCATATGACTCTCCCAAGGGGGTGAAAGTTTTCTGCTTCTGTGCCCTCTCTTGCTTGAAATTTTGGCTGGCCCGCAAACCTGCTCAAGGGGGATTCTTGTAGGCTCTTGGGGGTGGGTAGGTGTTTTGAGTTGGGTAAGCATTTTGTGGGGTGGTTGCGCGCCATTGCGCATGGGTAGGATGTTGGGGGTATGTTTGGGCATGGTGGACAGAGAAGTGGAGATAGTGTTGTTGTGGGTTATATGGAGTGTGGGGGTAGGTTTGGGGATGGGGTCGAGGTTGGTTGTAATATGGTGATGGGCCCCTGGACCAAGCTCTTGATTCAACTACTGCCACATCTTCTTTCTTTTTCTTTCCCACTACCCCTCCAGTGCCGCTCTGGATAGCCTGGGTAGTTGCCTTGATTGCAGAATAGCTCATGATTTTGTTGGATTTAAGCCCCTCCTCCACCATACTTCCCATTTTCACTACTTCGTCGAAAGATTTTCCCACTGCCGACACCAAGTGACCATAGTAGGTGGGCTCCAAAGCCTGCAAGAAGTAATCAACCATCTCGCTTTCTTTCATTGGAGGATCGACTCTTGCCGCTTGCTCTCTCCACCGGAAACCGTACTCTCTGAAGCTTTCCCCGGGCTTTTTCTCAATTTTTGTCAGCGACAAACGGTCTAGGACAATTTTGAGATTATACTGAAAGTGACATGCAAATGCCTGGGCCAGATCGTCCCAAGTATACCATCGAGCATGATCCTGTCGAGTGTACCATTCCAAAGCTGCACCACTTAGACTTTGATTGAAATATGCCATCAATAGCTCGTCTCTTCCCCCAGCTCCTCTCATTTTGCTGCAGAACCCCCTTAGATGTGCCACCGGATCACCGTGTCTGTCATATAAATCAAACTTGGGTAACTTGAATCCCGCAAGTAACTGGACATCGGGAAACAAGCACAAATCCTTATAGGCCACACTCACTTGACCTGCGAGACCCTGCATATTTCTGAATGACTGCTCTAAGCTCTTGACCTTTCGTATCATCTCCTCCTGCTCAGGGTTCTTGGGAGGCTTCTCTTCTTCAGCTGAGAGATCAAAATGGGGAGTGTAAGAACATGGTTCTGGTGGTTTGAAAGTGGGTTCGGGTGGGTAATATTGGTTATCATGGGTTTGGAACAAAGGTTCACTAGAGGATCTGTGTAATGCGATAGGTGGGGGAGCCACAAACACAGGAGTAGTTGGTGGTGGAGGGCATGGAATTTGTTTGGGTGGTGGAGGTGGTGGTGTTTGAGAGGTGGTTCCGTAGTACTGCTGGTAAGTAGGGAAGGCTGGAGATGAGTTCACTGTGGGAGGATCTTGAGGCTGAGTTAACGGTGGGATGTAGGCAGGGTTAGCAGGGTAGGCTGGTGGTGGATGTCCCTTTGACCAGGCCTGGTACATCTCGGCCATTTGCTGCTTCAGTTTATACATCTCCTCCTTCATTGCATTAACATTCACTACTTCCTCCTCCCTAGACGGGTCGAAAATGCTTGCTTCTAACTCCTGATTGACCATGTTTGACTTATCCTTAGAGCGGGTGTTGTAGGAATGGGTTGCCAGAATGCCAGTCAACTTAACCACCTGCCTGGACTCATCATCAACGACTTTGTTAGCGGTTAGAGCGCTAACAGATAGATAACGGCACATTTGGGGAATGAATGCACCTAAGCAGTTAACCATTTCTATCATGACTTCGCTTGGTTGCATGCGTCATCCCGGCTTTCATTTTTCTTTATTTGCCATGCATTTCCTCTCATTCTTCCCTCGTATTTTCCATTGTTTGTTTCTTGCCTTTCCCTCTTTTCTTTGCTTTCCTCTCATTTTCCTCTCTTTTTATTTTCTCTTATTTGCCCTTTTTATTTTTTGGTTACGGTCGAATCCTATGGAGATTGCCTACGTATCATGACCCCGCCTGAATCAGACCAAGCGTAGTTCTTGCAACTAAATGCAAAAATAAGGAAATAAATTTTGGGTTTTTTTCAAATTTTCATTAATAAAATTTCGATTACAAAGCTACTAGATTACTTGTTTTTCTTGAAAAGGAAACTACAAAAGCAGACTCAAAATAACAAAATATAGACTCGATGATTAAAAACTAGACCAGGAGTACATCAAAGCTTCACATTCTAGGGCCCGGGGGGCATCATTCGGCATCGCCGCGGGCCTGCACGCAAGACTGAGAAGGTTTCAATGTCAACTGTAGTCATCCTGGATGTTTATTTAAAGGAATTTAAGGAAAAGTTGTGACCATTTAAAGAAAGCTCGCTATTTAATGACTCACTTTGACTTAAAAGGAAAAGTGGCTATTTTTCAAAATCTCCCTTTCGGAAGTGACATTCGGCTTATTTTAAATAAGAATGGCCTCATCTGACTTATTCATGCCAAAATTAAAATGTTTGTTGTTTTGGGCTATTTTTGCGAAAAAGGGAAGTTGGACCCGATGGGGGTTGCCTACGTATCCCACACCCTGTGAGAATCAAACTGGCGTAGTTCGGGCAAATAAAACAAACTATTTTTGAAAACAAGACTCTTTTTTTCTTTTTTTCTCTTTCTTTTTTATTTTTCTCAAAAATTCGGCAGAGTTTCGACGCTATTTGGACATTGGTTTTTTCCCAAACAAGTATTTATCTCTCTTTAACCCTCATATCACTATTTCCTTTAAAAACCGGTTAGCATGCAAATCCAAAACAGATAAATGCACAAGTAGGATGCATCAGGATGGTCCATTATTCCGGGTACACCTGTCATAGACGGACCCAACCCCTGTGTTGAGTCCCCTAAGTCATATGCACGTGATGCAAATAAGCGCTCCTACTAGGGATCCGGCATGAAGTCAAGTTATTCTAGGTTCAAAACCTAGGTATATGCTCTAGACTGTGTACCCGAGCGGACAACTCGAGTCGAGGAGGGGGCTACGTACCGGGAACCAAAAGGCTATCCGTCTTAGTAACTTGTCCGGCCTCTTTTTATTTTAAGGTATGACACTAACAGAATAGGGAGTCTCAACCAGTAAGCACATCCCCGGAGATGAGAAGAGAAGGGTTTCGTCACAGTTTATATACAATTCAAATAATATCCAAGCGGTAAAGCATTTAGCACATTTAGCATGAAACATGTAGGAAAGTCAGATAAAGCCAAATACAACAATATATCTAAGCTCGAATTCTGAACCCTGAACCGATGTTCTGGGTTCTTGTCCCCAGCAGAGTCGCCAGAGCTGTCACACCTCCTTTTTCGCTACTAACCCCGTAAGGGTATAATAAAGAGAGTTTTTCCAATTAAAGGACAATCGAAACGAGATTTATTATTTAAAATTCAGAGTCGCCACTTGGGAGATTAATGGTGTCCCAAGTCACCAGTTGAATCCCGTATCGAGGAAATTATTGACTCTGTTTAACAGTTCGGGAACCAGAAATCCGAGTAAGGAATTCTGTTAAGCCGGGAGAAGGTGTTAGGCATTCCCAGGTTCCGTGGTTCTAGCACGGTCGCTCAACTGTCATATTTGGCTTATTTATTTGATTTTAGTACATGTTTTAATATATGTGCTTGTTAACTTTGAACCGCTTTTATTATTATTTTTTTCTAAAGAGAATTGCAACGTCGTAAAAAAACGTCTCGAACCACGTCACATAAATGCACCCATGGTTTTTGACACGTTTTAACTTCGTTGAGATTTGGATTTGGGTCACATAAATGTGCACCCGGGTTTAGGAAGGTAATATTATTAAATGCCGGGCCTAAAGCAACTAGCGTATTATTAACTTTGCTGGAAGCCATGAACTTCGCTAAATGGAACGTCCCGAGGTCCAAAATATTTTTATGTGGGTATTTGAAGAGGGCCACGCAATTCATGTATTTTTATTTGGCGCAGCGCACCTCATTTTTATTTAAGGCTATCCTAAAAGAGGCTACGGTTCTCTATTAAGGGATTGCCTCTAAAACGGCCTAATTAATTAGTATTGTTTAAGAACTACTATATTTCGGGTCCATGACTTTCATACAATTCAAAACCTCAGTACTTTGGGCCTTAAAGATTAGCCCAGAATGGGGAGAATACTGTCAACTTTGTGAGGAGCTGCCTTGCATTGGGCCCTTGGGCAAACAAATTCAGGCCCAGATCCCATTTAAGTAAGGGGCTACCAGGTTTGGCCCATATTCAAGGCTGATTTTTGTTTGTTTCAGACTACTGATTTTAATTTACAAACTGGGCTTAGTGATTTGCGCACAATTAAATGATCCTGAGCTTTAACCTTGAATCCAATCATGATATGAATATCCAACTCATTGGTATACAATTAGTCAAACGTATTGAATTTGAAATCAGAAACGCCACGTACACACATCAGTTTCGATCAATACATCCCATGGATTTTCATGCGTGACTTATATCCACAGCTGAACTATCTCGTGCATTTAAAAACCAAAGAACGCCTGATCTTACACTAGTAGGAGCATGTAATCCATTTAAAATCAAGTTCCAATCAGTAACTTACTATCAGATCTGAATCTACCAACACTCTAGCCGATACTTCTGCTAACTAGTCACAATAGTTTGAATTTCTAGGTGTTAATACAAATAAAGATCATAGATCTCAAAATCAGTTTCCTGTTCCAGCTATTCTTCTAATTTTAAGAGTTGAACTACACAAAAACAAAACTGAACTATACTAAGGCAAATGAATAATCACTAGTCTAACAGTCCAAGCAGTCCATTACAAACAGTTTAATGGCAATGAATACACCAACCAAATCCTAGAACTACTCGTAGTATAATGGCTAATTAAAGCAGTAAAAATCTACAACAGAGATCAGGCATCAATTGCATTTCAAATTTCCTGGAGAAGTTACATCAGATCAGTCTCAAAGCGTGTTGTACCTGGAAAGTAGGATAAAATGTTAAGAAAAGAGAGGAATCTAGCAGTAGTAGCAACGATCAGCAGCGAGATCAACAACAACACAGCTCACAAAAACAACCAGAAATCAGCGAGGAAGAATAAGATGCAATCGACTTCCAAAAGAGCTTCGAACAATCAAATATACCAGCTTGATTTGAAAAATCAGCTTGAAAACCAATAGGGTTGAACGAAACAAACTGGAAAAGCTTTCACACTGTATTTTTTTTTATTGATTTTCAGGATTTTGGGTTTAGGATCTAATGATTCGTATCTAGACTATCTATTCCTACAGAATTTTTGGAGTTTTCAGTAGTTTTTCCTAGTAGTTTTTTCATTTGAACTTCTTCAAATCCTCTCTAGGATTTGAGAGAATTTTGAATTTCAAATTTCAGATCTGTAAAGACTTGTAGAACACTTTTTTTGGGGGGGAATTTTCAGATTGCTCCAAACTTTGTGGAAACTTATGGGGATTTTTTTCAGATGCCAAAACTTACTGTGCAAGGCAATCAAGACTGCCTTTTATAGGCAAAAACTAAGGGCAACCCTCAGATTTCTATTTTACCTTTAGTCCCTCTTTTATTTTTAGATTTTTCACTATTTAGTCCCTAATGTTTTGGCTTGTTGCCCAAGTCACACCACTAAGTTCCTAAAACTCTAATTGGAACCCCATCTAGAATGTTCTAGGGGTTTCCAAATCAGTTATTGGCAGGATTCCCTACTTTGAATTACCTATATTACCTTAATTTGAATTCTGAAATTACCAACCTATACTAATTGACCCCAGCCCCTTTTACTTGGTCCCAATTGACCATGGTCAAACAAACCAATGCTTGAAATTTCAGCTATATCCAAACAACTAATAGAAATCCTAATTACAAAAGAAAACCTAACAATTGGAACTAGTCAACCTACTAAAAAATGGGAATTACTTCTAACTAAAACTGTTAATCCTAAACTAATTTTATTCACTAAACGATTCAACAACTCAACCATGAAATTACACTGAACAAAAATCAAAATGTAAAGAAGGCATGAAACTACTTGTATCTAAGGAGATGAACAAAATCAATCAAGATGTAAGGCAAAACAATCACCAATCATGGAATTCAAATCAAACAGACAATCAATGTAATCAGAATCCTAAAAAAACTAAATCAAAACTTAGAACGATAGTCAGTGCCAAAATAATACAAATAAAACATGGATTACTCAGAAAAACTATTCTTAAAAATCAATGAATTCAAATAGCAAGAGAAAGAAAAGGAGATAAGGGGAGTATGGGGTGTGAATTTGGTAGGGTTTGGGAGACGGCGCCGCCGTGCATGGTGATGGCGGCGCCTAGGGTTTGGTATATTCGAGGCGTTCCAGTGATGTTCGAGGAATTTGAAGCATGGATATGAAAAGAGGAAGGAAAGAGGGGCATGTGGTGAAAATTTGGGTGGGTTTGGAGCTTTACCGCCTCCGTGGGCGATTTCCGGCGGCGGTTCGCGGCGGGAGACGGCGGGGATTAGGGTTTGGATATAGGGTAATGAGAGAGATGGAGAAGGGGGTAGGGGGGGGGTCTCCGACCATTTTATTTTAAGATGTCCCTAGTTCTGAGCCGTTGGATCTAGTATCCTCGACGGCTCAGATCTATCCTCACCATACGACGTCGTTTCTTTGATGAAGGGGGACGGACTCGGTCGAAGAATTTGGGCTGGATCGGGCAAAATTGATTGGGCTGGGATTTTTAGACAAGAACTGGCCCAATTTCGGGCATTTTGATTAGAGCAAGACCCAATTCCCTATTCTAAACTCTTTTCTTTTGATTTTTGTTTATTTATTATTTTTCTGAATTTTGTTAAATGCAAGAAATAAAAATAAATGACCCAAAGCAGCTCTACAATTATACTAATTAATTTCCTCAAAATTGACTAAGTCCTAATTAAAAAGAAAACTCATGACAAATTCCAACAATTAATAGTTAAAATGCAAAAATGAACTATTTTTGTTATTTTCTTCTTTGTAAAGTAACCTAATTACTAATTAATCCTGAAATGCGAAATTAAGCCCTAAATGCAAATGTCAAGTATATTTTTTGTATTTTTTCATTAATTAAAATGCACAAACAAAATGCAAACAAGTAATACAAAATGTCACAAAAATCCACAAAATTGCAAAATAATGAAAAGAAATCATTTTGTTTGAATTTCTGTGAATAATTTATATAGGGCAAAAATCACGTGCTCACATTCGGTAATGGGAAATCGTCTTTCGGACTGGCCCGGTTGAGGTCCCGGTAGTCGACACAAATTCTGACCTTCCCGTCCTTCTTCGGCACTGGCACAATGTTGGCTAACCATGTCGGATACTCCACTACCCTGAGGACCTTGGCTTTGACTTGTTTGGTAACTTCTTCTTTAATTTTCAAACTCATGTCTGGCTTGAACTTTCTGAGTTTCTGTTCTACCGGCGGACATGTCGGATCTGTTGGCAATTTGTGAGCTACAATGGATGTACTGAGACTGGTCATATCATCATATGACCAGGCAAATATGTCCTCATATTCTTTTAAGAACTTCGTGTACTCTTCCTTTTCTGACGGTGACAAGTGAACACTGATGCGCGTTTCCTTGACATTCTCTGTATTCCCCAAGTTGATAACCTCAGTTTCGTCCAAGTTAGACTTAGGTCTGTTCTCAAAGTCCTCGACCTCTTTAATGACCTCTTCTGGTATTTCATCTTCTTCTAAGTCTATGTCCGTTTGTTGCGTTACCTCGTCACATGTCACATTCGTCGGTTCATCAAGATAAGTAATAGTAATGTTGTATAAAAGTAAAATAAATAACAGAGAGAGATAATAAGAGCGAGACTTATATAAGAAACTGAAATGCTTAAATTCCAAAATTGTTTTGAACATCGAAGCTCTTTTCAAAATTTAAAGATAATGCTGAAGGGAAATCAACTAGCAAAAAAGTAAAAGATAATGCATAATGCTTTGTTCAGCCTTGCTACCCCGAAGCTCTCCGGGCCTTGGTGGTTCTCATGGACCAATTGTTGAGGCGCTCTCCTCGGCTCACCGCCTGTATGGAAGGGCCTTCCTGCCCTTCCTCCTCGAGAATGACGTGACAGTCCATATTGTCATCTTCCAAGAACAGGTTCTTCATCGCTGCTAATGCTTCATCTTCCTCCGACCCATATATGATATTGGCCGGCTGGAAAGTCTATTCCAGGCGGGGTATAGGGTGCTCCAGCGGATAGTAAGGGTCGCGCCATGGTGGCGACCAGTTCTGGAATTCTTCCCAAGTATAACCGTACCCTAACCCAAAAGTGGTGCCATGCTTCTTCAGTTTGATAGGCTTGGTGATTCCCTGAAGGTTCTTGCCGAGCCCTTTGCCAGGTTCATACCTGCTCCAGTTTAGTATACTCTCTATCTTGTTATCCCACCACTTATCTTTGTCCACGGCGTTGACTCGCTCAATGTGGTGGTAAGTTTCTCCTCCTAGCTTCCTTCTTCCTTCAATTTCTGGGATGGTTTGGCGACTGTATATGGGGTTACTCCCGTCACCATGAATAATCACTTCTTGGTGATTCCACTCGAAATTCATTGTCTGGTGCAGGGTTGATGCTACAGCTCCAGCGACGTGGATCCAAGGTCGTCCTAGTAGTAAGTTGTAGGATGCTGGGATGTCTATTACTTGAAAATCAACATCGAACCAAGTTGGCCCCATTTGCAAACATAAACTGATTTCCCCAATAGTGGACCTTTGGGAACCATCAAAAGCTTTAACGTTGATAGCCCCATCCTTGATTTCATGCAGACTCTTCCCCAATGTTTTGAGGGTCACCAATGGACAAATGTTGAGGCTGGATCCTCCGTCAATCAAAGTTCTGGTGATGAAATAGTCTTCACATTGCACAGTGATGTGCAACGCTTTGTTGTGTCCTAAACCATCAGGGGGCAACTCATCCTCGTGGAAAGTGATCTTATGACTTTCCAATACCTGCCCGACCATGTTTGCCATTTCTCCTCCAGTTATATTGCTGGGTACGTATGCCTCGCTCAGTATCTTCATCAGGGCGTTCTTGTGTGTCTCGGAGCTTTGCAGTAGAGCCAGAATGGAGATCTGCGCCGGTGTTTTGTTCAATTGGTCGACAACTGAGTATTCTTTTGCCTGTATCTTCCGCCAGAGATCATCGGGCCCACTTTCAATAGGCCGTCCAGAGGCCTGCTTACTTGATTCAACCAAATGTTCCGGAGTATAAACCCTGCCGGTCCTGGTCACACCCTGTGCTGCAATTGCTTCTCCGGACCTAGTCTTTCCCTTCCTTCTTGCCTCGGCGGTGTAATCCCAAGGTATGGCCTGTGTATGGAATGGTGTTACGGCTGACATCGCTACAGGAATGGGCACTCTCGTTTTAGGTGGCAATATAGCAACTTCGAATGGTACTTTCGGAGACCCAAACTCCGCCTCAATCGGCTCTTTGGTCCTTTCGGATGACGGTGTTTCAAACTCGAGAGGCACAGACATGTTTACTTCATCATTCCCAGAGGGCTGAATCTGAACTACAATTGGATTCAGTGTGACGGCTGGTTTCTTAGGCTCGTCACCCTCGGCAATTAATCCAATTGACCCCTTGGGGTCCCAATCATCTTCCACTTCGATCATATGCACACCACCACCCTTATGATCAGGCAAGGGATTGTCGCGAACGTTGGGAGCAGGTTCCTTGGCCACTATGATTTTGTTGTCAATTAGAGCTTGGATTTTATCTTTCAGAGATCGGCACTCATCGATGGTATGTCCTTTCATGCCGGAATGGTATGCACAGGTTTTATTTGGATTGACCCACTGGGAAGGATTATCTGGAGTTATGGCGGGGATTGGGGTGACGTAACCGGCTGCTTTGAGTCTTTCATATAGTTGGTCGATTGGCTCGGCGATGGCGGTGTATTGCCTGGGAGGTTTGCGGTCAAAGTTAGGGCGTGGCCTGGGGAAATTTTGGCGGGCGGGAGGTGATTGGTAGTGGGCATTATAAGCTTGGTAGACGGGTGCAGGTTGGGAATAGTCTTGGTGAGGTGGGTTGATATGTGGGAGAGGGAGATGATTGGTAAGCGGGTGATGGAATTTGGTAAGAAGG
>NW_017671264.1:0-76185 GCF_001879085.1 Nicotiana attenuata | reverse complement strand
GCCAGAGTTGGAGTAATAAGTTGCATCCCTCGAAATGACTGGCCCCTCGTTGACAATTTTCCAAAGCTCGGTAGATCTCTGCAACAATTATGGGCACTATGCTGAAATGTTGCCCTTCAATCCCCTCCATTATTGTCTTAGCGACCATGGCTAGTCTGGTATGGATCCTAGCCTTCTTCATGGGAAACACTATCATTCCCAGGAAGCAGAACATGAAGACGAAAACTCTCATGTGGATATGCCCCAATGATGTGAGGTTAAATTCGTCTGGATAGGTGTGGTAGGACTTCCTATGACCGTACCTCCCTATACAGGTAGTCGAAAGGAACATAGGAGCCCTTCAAACAAGTCATATCTGAATTTTTCTTCAACCCCATCATTTTGAAAAAACCTTTACCCTTGCGATTTTCTGGCATGAACAAACCCGGAGTCTCCCAAGGAATACTGGCTAACCCTCCTATTTCCTTGAGCAGCAGGGTCATTTCAAGGTCCCCAAAGCGAAATACCGATCTATCTCTATCCCAGAATAAGGTCGCAGCCTCTATGATTTTGTTGTCCGGCTGAATTTCCAAAAGAGAGGGTAAGTTTCCCAAATACTTGCGGACGAGAGTCCGGTCACTAGAATGAAGGTCCTCCCACCATCTTAGCAACCTCGGGTGAATATTGGTTACCATGCCGAATCTGGGGACTTCGTGCGCCATTTTATGCAAAACAAAGCGTTAGTCCCTTACCCCCGCCAGACTCGACTATTTAAATCAATAATTGGCAAAAACAGCATTTAGTTCTCCAAATAAATGCACAGAGTATGGTGTTGTCCGCTTGGGTCCCAGGGGAACCCAGTGGACTTTGGATGAGACCATCTTAAAGAGTCATTATGTGGACAACATAACTGACTCGACTAGGTTTGACAGTGATGCATGAACAGTTAAATAGAACAAGGTTTCTATGGGGTGCTAGACCGGTACCCTTGAGCGGACAACTCAAGAGGGAAAGGCACGGAACCATCGACTGCACCGCTGATCGACTAGTTTTACCGCAAATACGCCTTTGCCAAAATTTAGGGGGTAATAATATTGGAGGAGCGCAACCACTCATCAAGCGTTGCTATGGTATTTGTTTGGCACGAGTGGAATATGATGTTGAAAAATTCAATTACAAAAAATGAAACAAATTGCCACGTATTTTCACGTTCATAATGATTACAATAATTGCTCGGAAATTACAACGGTATTGAAGAAAAACAGTAAATGAAAGCGTTAAAGAAAAAAAAGGAAACAAAAAGACAAGTCAGTTTTGAATAAAGGCATTAAACAAAGCAATAAAAGAAAACAATAAAGTCACATATAACATGAAGTGGTAAAAGCCTAAAGAATTCCCTAGCAGAGTCGTCATGCTGTCGACGCCCCCTTTTTCTCGCGAAATCGGGTTTACGACATTCGGGAAGACAACTTTATTCCCGTTTGGGAATTGGTTTTTGGAATTGAAGAGTCGCTACCTAATGATTGAGTGCATTAGGACACTAAGAAGGGTTTTGAATTGGAAAACCAGAGTTTGGGTAAGGGCTAGAAATTATCTCAAGGGGAAGGTGTTAGGCACCCCTCAAGATCCAGTAGTGTGGTTCCCGGCCATGCTATGTTGTGAATTTAATGTAAACAAGTATGCAAATAAATATACACATAAGGGTTGCTAACAAGCATGTTGGAATTTATAAACAAAGAAGGAAAAGGGATAATGCAGTAAAAAAATAAAGGGGAGTTTTGGGTAATTGAAATGACAGAATTTATTGATATTAAACAAAGTACCATAGGGCAAGGGGTCCTAGGTTTATAAATCACATGGATCATCCACACAACACCGGTGACCAATCGTACGCGTAGTGTTATCGTGTGATCATCATCTCCATGTCTACCCTTCCTACCCCGATAAGGTATTAAGCGCGAAATGGTGTCGTTACCTACAACGTGCTATTACCCGTCCCACCTATCAGTCCTGGAGGCTTTAGGACCACTAATCCTAAAGGGAGGGAGCTTGGTTTTTCAGAGGTTCAAAAGGTTAAAATGCTAAGGCGTCAGGCAAAACACATAAAACAATTATTGGAGCACAAAAGCAATTAAGTCTTAGACAAACCTCCTTTAATCACAGAAATCATGTAGTTTAGCACGTCTTACATATACTGATTAGGTCCAAATTATGCTTATCGTTAGGTAGGCTGGTTCATTACATATTTTTAGACAAGAAGTTCGCATTAGGCTCGCCTGGCTGTAACTTATCGATGACTGGTGCAATTAATTAACTACTTACTTGTTTCCCTAAGTGCTCGCATCTACTGGTTTGAGGAATAAGGAAGTGAACTGATTACTGAAAGTTGCCAGTTTTAACAGAATGATACGAGTTCTGCATTTGGTTACTACTGACGGACTAATCTTAAAACGACTGATTCAGATTGGGTTGATAGTTCCTATAGGCATGCTTTCTAGCGTTGTTAATTATACACACTTTTTACAGGCGTGGCAAGAGTGCAGAAAATCCTACGAGCATGGTATCTAGGATGCAATTGATTATTATTTTGACCTATAACTGTTTGCCTAATGATAGATACAAAAATGCAGTATCTTAAAGACATGGTTCCTACATGCAGAATTCTTATGAGCAGGATATCTATATGATATGCAGAGTTCTTATGAGCATGATTTCTATATATATGAAAGTGCAGAATTCCTATGAGCATGATTTCTATATATGAAAGTGCAGAATTCCTATGAGCATGGTTTCTACATATGAAAGTGCAGAATTCCTGTGAGCATGATTTCTATAGATGAAAGTGCAGAAATAAGCATGATTTCTATATGTGAAAGTGCAGAAATTCAAAGAAAAACTCCTATAGGCAGGATATCTACCCTTATGCATACACAGATAACCCTCCCCTTTTTACTAAAACCCCATAAGTTATTTCAAAATTTATTACACACCAAATGAATCAAACAGAAAATAAAATTACATCAGAGCTTTAAGTTGCATCCAAGGAGCCTGATTCAGACCCAAGGTCTAACAACATGATATGAGCCAACTGCCGGGATCAAGTTCCAAGGCCTTTCTCTTATCTGGAATGTGTCAAAGTTCCAAGGAGTTTTAAGAACTCCAGTCAATGCTTACACCCAGATATCATTACAGAACTGAATTAAAGTGCAATGTGGAAGGACTAGCCCTCCGATTTCCAAGTTCAGAGGGAACTCAAGGTCCCAAGGCAAGGCTCATTGGAGGGGGGCAGAACTTAGAATCTAGCAACAAGTGTAAGTGCAATAGAGGAAATTAAGGGATGCCAAGGCAGGCTGGTGGTCATGCCCAGCAACATAGAATGCTGGCACACCCCTGACCAACCCACTAGCTAAACATTGGAGAGTCAAGACCTATTGAAGGTAAACCATCGCCTGGGCAGTAATTGGGATACTGTCAGGCCAAGGTTTCAACTCAACACATAAAGGGGATTAGGGGTAGGGATTCATATGAGAACAGAAGCAAAGAAAGGAAAAATACTTAGCATAAGTTACGAAGCATGAACAACAAACCACACAAAAGAATGAGACTATAGAATAAACACATAGGGATGAGGCAAAAGTTTAAATAAAGAGAGCAGAAGTCTTGCAAAGAAGCCACAGCACAAACAACAAGAGAGAATACTTAGCGTGTGAGTGTGATTTCAGAAAAGACTCCAGTGTTCGTGTTTTTCTTCTTGTGTTAATAAAAGAGCAGGTATTTATAGTGTGAGAAACATGCAAAAATAAGGTAAGGACTGTAATTCAGACATAATTGGAGGAATATGTGTCTTATTAAAATAAAATCAGTATCAAAGACTTCCTTTAATAAAGCAACTAAACCAAAGGGTAGCATGCAAGTGTTAAATAAGGAAAGAAATCACGCAGGGCTGGACATGACAAATAAGGAAATATTTTCAGCACAGTACGAGTATACCACATGTATTAGGGGTTAAGTTCATTAGACCTTAATTAAGGAAAGGTCTGTAAGAATCCCATACTAATGTAATTAAGGTAATGGGATCAAATCAACTTAAGTAGAAAGGCAGGGTCGAAAGGAAAATATTTCAACAAGTCCAAGAAACAAAGGAAATCAAAACAATAAAGGAAAGAATCAATTCAAGAGTGCAATCAGAATTACACAAAGAGATTTGAAATCAGTCCACAATCAAGATTATTTTGAGAGGGAAATTTGACCTATAAAGAGTGCATAAACATTAAGCATGCGAGGCTGGATTTAAGACAAAGAAGAGTGTCATGAAATCAAAGAAAATAAGTGAGTAGAGGACCATAGGAACCTGGTAGTCATCTCAGAGAAGAGGGAATACCAGATAGCATGCGAAAGGTCAAGTAAAGAGGTCAGAATCGTATGAAGAAACAAAGTTGACACAAAGATCTCGAAACTCAGTCGAACAATAGAGGAAGCAACTTCAAGAACTCAAATAGGTCCAAAGAGACTAGGGTTTTGAAATCAACACGTTAAGAGATAAGAAACAAACAAATCACATAACAAATAACCTCAAAACTCGAATGAACCCCAAATTCTAGGGTTTTTACCATTAATCGAGTATAGAGATGAAGACAAGTAAGTAAGGAAAAAATATTAATGGAATAAGAGCAGAAATCATAAAGGAACACGTATTTCCCAGTAGAAGAAACTCACGAATAACATAATAAAGAACAATCATGCCAAAAATACAGTAGAAGAACTCGTAAGAACAAGGTAGAAGAAACACAGTAGAAGAAACACATAAGGATCATAGAAGAGACATAGCAGAAGAAACATATAAGAATCACAGTAGAGCATGTTAAAAGATCAAAGAAACCCTAAATCGGGGAAGATGAAAAGGTTAAAAAGCAAGTTATGAAAGAAACTTTTGAGAAAACGTTTGACCCCAAGATAAACACAGATCTAGGACAGATCTAGAGAAATCAGGAGAACCTCGAAAGGTTAGGGTTTCAGAAGAAACCTAGAAGTGAGAAAGGCCTGGAAAACTCGTGGATCTAAGCCGGAGAAGTTAGGATCAGGCTCGAACGTCCACGATATGCCGGAGTAAAGCCGGAGACGACCATGGAACCCTGAATCGAAGGAGATCTGGGTAGATATCTTCAAGGTCAGGCCTTGAATCTTCAGAAAATCGGTGTATAAGAGCACCAGGGGGTGGGTGTGAGATCCCCATAGCTTTGGTGGCCATAGATTCCGGTGGATCTCTGGTCTGAGACAGCAAGAGGCGGCTAGGGTTTGAGAACCCTTGAGAGAGTTTGAGAGAGTGAAGGGTTTCAGAGGCGGTGGCTGAGGAGAAAATGAGGTAGGGTAAGGGGTCGTTTGAATTAAAAAAGGAAAGGGATGAGGGGAGCTGTTGATCTAAAAGATCAACGGCTGGGATTAAATGGGTTAAATAGGGACCGGGTTTGGGTATGATAAGAAAGGGTATGGGTCGGGTTATAATAAAATTGGGTTGTAGGATTTTGGGGTTGAGATTGGGGGTCCAATTTGGGCTAAAATTGAAATACAAAAGGGCTGTCATTTAAATAGCCAGTTTTCCCCTTTTAATTTATAAAAATAGTAAAAAATGACTTGAAAATAAATTAAAGGTACTGGACCAATTAATAACATACAAATATTAATGTAAAAATACTAAAAGTGATTTTACAATTATAGAATGTCGTTAATCGTAAAATAGGCTATAATTACAATTATATACAATTAGCTTAAAAAATACCAAATAAATGTATAAAAATATACAAAAATTACCCCAATTATATCTTAGGGTAAATATGAGAATGAAATAAATTATTCACTAAAAATGCTAGTTTGGGAATAATTATTGAATATTCTAGTATTAAAATGGACAATAAATTGGTTTTAAAATCTTAAAAAATAAAGAAAAAATACCAAAACTTTGGGGCATGCTTATATATGCATGTACATGCTATTTTGAAAGTATCTTGCATATATAAAAAATATAGAGAAAAATTGGGTATCAACAAACTCCCCTTAGGATTTGGTATTTGTTGATATATGAAATGCGTTGTACATGAGGTGTGAGTGCGTACATGTGCTAATTGTTGAAAATCCTTCTTTCATTAAGTAACTATAATGGTGTTTTCTTCTTTGTGTACACTACTTGCAATTTAAGCCTACTGTTAGTTTAGGGAAGTATGTCTAAGTGACTTAATTGCTTTACTTGCTCAAACTGCGTTATTTGAATTCTGTGTAGCATGATAGGTTAGAAATACCTGTTTTTCTTTGGTATGAAATTGGATAGAATTGAATATTCTTCGTGATGCTGTTGTGTGTTTACTTTGGGACTACGGGCGATATCCCGGGAGATCCCCTTTCTTGTTTATTTGGGACTACGCATTGGTATTCCGGGAGATCCCCCTGCATATTTATATTAGGACTACGGGCAGCACCCGATAGATCTCCCTGTATTGATATTTACGTTTGAGACTACGGATTGGCATTCCGGGAGATCCCCTGCGCTTTATGAACTGGACTACGGGACGATATCCTGGGAGATCCATTGTATATTTACATTTGGGACTACAGGACGATATCTTGGGAGATCCCTTGTTTCCATCTCTGTGTGGATTACTTTCTTTCTGTGATTTTCTCTCCGTTGCAGTTGTTTTACCTTTATTATCCTGTGTTACCTTGTACTGTTTTTTTATCCTTTGTTATATATATGTATATGGCCGGTAGGGCCCTGACCTTCCTTGTCACTACTCAACCGAGGCTAGGCTTGGCACTTACTATGTACCGCCGTGGTGTACTCATGCCCTTTCCTGCACATGTTTTTCGTGTGTAGATCCAGGTTCATCGGCTCAGCCATACCGTTAGTGAGGCGAGGCGACCTTCAGAGACTTTGAGGTATATCTGCCGCGTCCGCAGACCGAGGAGTCTCTCTCTCTCTCTATTCCCTCTGTTAGATATAGATCTTCTGTACTTTCTTTGACTAGACATTGTGGAGTTAGAACCTTATGTAGTGCTTCTCAGCTTGTGATTTCATGAGATTTCGGGTTTTGGGAGTTGCTTCAGTTTTGAGAACATGTATTGGTTTATGCCGAGCGACATCTTAAATGTTTTTATTTTATTTTATCTTCAGTTTTTATTCGTTTTCGTATTTTATTTCTTTTCCGCTAATTGTTAGGCTTATCTAGTCGTAGAGACTAGGTGTCATCACGACAGTTCACGGAGGGCGAACTTGGGTCGTGACAGTTAAGCTGGTGTTATAGGGTTCATAATTGTTGTCAAATTTATTATGGCCTCATTTATTTAATGGCTCTAGCCTATTTGTGTATTAGTGAATTCCGTAACTCTGAGGTTTTCAGATGTTTTTGTCACTGCCCTTTGAGGATGCTTCTCTAGGAAGATTTGGAGGTGAATTCCTCGGAGATTGTTGAGGTAATTGTACTCCATCATTTTCATTTTGATCACTAGAGCTGTCTTGTCACGACTCGACCAGCCATTTTGAGTGTTTCCTTCCTTTCAGCTATTTGATGTCTTGGGTTGCTTCGTATGATGTATTATGACTTATGTGAATCGTCGGTCTTAGTTTTTCAGGTGATTAGGAAGTGATACGGAAGAATGAATTTATGTTTTAAGCTTTAAGGTGGAAGAGTGGACCAAATTTGACATTTGTGTATTTGACCTCGGATCGGAGTTTCGATGGTTCCGTTAGGTCCGGATGGTGATTTTGGACTCAGGTGTATGCCCATATTTGTATTTGGATATTTCTAGAAGGTTTCGGTGCTAATAAGCGAAAGTCGGTAATTTAAAGGTTTGGAAAGTTCATAAGTTTGGCTGAGAGTTGACTTTGAGGATATCGGATTCGGATTGTGGTTCCGGGAATTGGAATAGCTTCGTTATGTCATTTGGGAGTTGTGTGCTAAATTTGAATTCATTCCGGGTTGATTTGATATGTTTCGGCGCGAGTTTTGGAAGTTGAAAGTTGAAAGTTCATTTAAGTTCGATTTGAGGTGCGATTCGTCGTTTCGATCTTGTTATGCGTGATATGAGGCCTTGAGTAAGTCTGTGTTATGATATGGGACTTGTTGGTACACTCGGATTGGGTCCCAAAAGGCTCGGAGAGTTTCGGACATGATTCGGATCATTTTGAAAATTTTTTGTTAAGGCTAAGGGCAAGTTTGTTCTGGTGTGACCGCATCTGCCGAGGGCTGATCCCAGATGCGAGCCCATAGATGTGGCCCTTTGGTTGCCGAAGCAAAAAAAGGCTTTGCTTGGGATCATCGCAGATGCCGAGGAATAAGCGCACCTGCACGTGTGCAGAAGAAAATCCTTGGGCGCAAGAGCGGTGTTGTGTGCAGATACGCATTTGGCATCGCACCTATGATGTCGCAGAAGTGGGATTTTTCCGCAGGTGTAATGGCCGAGTTTCCAGTGATTTGCCGCAGAATCGCAATTTTGGTCACACACGGGAGAATATGTTCGCAAATACGAGAATTGTTAGGCAGAAGTTATAAATCGAGGGTTTGGTAATTTTATTCATATTTGGAGCTATGGAGCTCGGATTGAGACAATATTTGAAGCAATTTTCACCATATGGATTGGGGTAAGTATTCTCTTCTTGGTTTTGGTTATATTTCATTAATCTACCTTCGTTTTTGGTAATTGGATTGTGAATTTTAAAGAGAGAATTTGGGGGGTTTTGCTTAAAGTTTCATAAGGTGAATTTTAAAGTTTTGAAAATCAATTCGGAGTCGGATTTGAGTGGATCTAGTATGGTTGGAATCGTAAATGGACTGGTTGTCGTATTTTGTGTGTTTTTGTTGGGTTCCGAGGTGCGGGCCCAGGTTTGACTTTTTGGTTGACTTAGTGGTTTTGATTAAAGATTCGACCTTTATCATTTGGAATTGTTTCCTTAGGCATTATTTGATGTTATTGAGTTGCTTTTGGCTAGTTTCGTGCCGTTCGAAGGTCAAAATGTGCGGGATGGCAATTTTGGAGTATCATTTGGCTTGCTCGGTATTGGATTCGGCTTGTTCGAGGTAAGTAACACTTCTAAACTTGGTGCTGGGGGTATGAAACCCTGAATATATGTGTTATGTGTTTGGTGTTGAGGTGACGCACATGCTAGGTGACGAGAGTGTGGGGGTGCACCGTGTGAATTGTGACTCAGTTATTCCTGTGGTACTATGTAGTTACCTAATCTTATTTGTATCCATGAAATCTCTACGTGCTAGAGTAATTGAGTTGTGATCCATTTAGAAACCATGTCTAGGCTATATGCTTATCCTGTTGGGACCCACTGAGGTCATTTTTGTTGTTAAGTTATTTGCTTACATTGTAATTATATACTCGGTCATACACATTCATTTGCATATTATATCTCAACCTCTGTTACCATTTATTGATACATTACATCATCATTTTAGGGCTGTTTTCATGACATTGTGAGCCCGAGAGACTTGAGAGATTGATGACTGAGTGAGGCCGAGGGCTTGATTTTGAGGATGCTTATAGGATCGGGCTACACGCCGCAGTAGGCTTTAGTGATTCATGCCATAATTGGCTTATTATAGCGCTTGGGCTAGATCTGCCCCTCCAGAGTCTGCACACCCCCAATGAACGCAGGTACCTACTGAGTGCGAGTGCCGAGCGCGAGTGCTCAGCACGAGTGCTGAGTGACTGGGAGGACTGAGTGACTATGACGGCTAAGTGACTGTGAGGACTGAGTGATTGGGAGGATTGAGCGAGTTGATACACCGAGAGTGTGCATATGGTTTTATCACTGCATATGCATACTTGGCATGTAGGCATTGAGATTCATTTCCTCGTGCTGTTTGGTATAGTAACACTCATGACATTTGCATGCGCATTGACATGTAGGCATAGAGATGTACTTTCCTCATGCCATCTGACAATGAGACTTCTTAATAGTTCTTGAAAATTTTTGGGAAAAATCACACAATTCTTACTTACTCACATTTTTTTGAGATTACGGTGGAAGATTTGGGATTTACTATTATACTTGAAAAGCATACCTATTTTCCTGTAACTGTGAACGAGTTGAGCATCATATCTCTGAGTTATTTCTTGTACCACTTTTATTATATTGTTATGAACCGTTGCTGGTTATTGGTTTGTGACTCTAACCTTTGTCCCAGCTCGTCACTACTTTCAACCTAAGGTTAGGTTTGTTACTTATTGAGTACATGGGTCGGTTGTACTCATATTACACTTCTGCACCTTGCGTGCAGATATTGGATGCTGATGTTGCGGTGTATGGCTGGAGTTAGACTTGAAGACCTTCCTGTGTTCCAGTCATAACTGCCTCTTTATTTTTGTAGCTTTAGAATTTTAATCTGTTCATGTATATTTCAAACAGATGATGTATTTATTTTATACCAGCTTTGTAAACCCTAAATCTTAGAAGCTCATGATTTGTCCAACCAGTCCTTGGGAAATGTATAAAGGTTCAGATATTTATCATTTATTTGTCTCAATAAATTTTATTAAATTAGATAGTTGTTAGTTGGCTTACCTAGCAGATTGGGCTAGGTGCCATCGTGACTAGTTCGATTTTGGGTCGTGACAAGTTAGTATCAGAGCTCTTGGTTCATATTTTCTACGAGTCATGAGCAAGTGTCTAGTAGAGTCTTGCGGATCGGTATGATGAGTTCATACCTATCTTAGAGAGGCTATAGGGCATTTACGATAAACTTCCCATCTTTCTTTCCTTATCGTGCGACATTGATCCATCTTGAAGTGTATCTCCTCGAATTCCTTCCACTCACCCGTATGCATATGTGAGAGAGCTTGGTATCAGCTGTACATTGACGGCTTGTGGAAATTTCATGGACGGGGTACGAGATATGTTTTCTATGTTTTGGTGATGAGCCGGTCTGAAGGACTTGAGGCCAGGTTTGCATCGCAACTTATGCTCGATAGTTTCAGTTATGTGAGCATATGTTTTTGGACTTTATGTCTAGTATTGTCCCTATGAGTGGAATTTATGGTCCGATGAGTGGTTGGATCACTAAATGATGAGTATGATGTGACTACGGGATGCATTCAGATGGTTTGAATGTGACGAAAAAAGTTTGCTTGAGATGTGAAAAGGACTATGGGGTGCTTGATTTCTGTCTTGAATTGACGTATAGTCTCGAGTTAGCGGTGTGTTGAAGGATCTTTCATGTTCTTTAATTGTGGAGTGAAGTAGATTTTCATGTCTTGTTGTGAGTTCAGACTTATCAAGATTAAACGATGGTGTAGTAGTTGTGGCTGTAAAAGGGTACAGAGAGATATCAGTTTGAGGCTAAGTAGGAGGGTTATCACCTGCGGGGCAATCTACGGATGTGGGATCCTTATGATGTTGGGTGGAGGCTTTATTTTCTACCAGTGGGCTATATTTGTGCGGTTTGAGTTTGGATCGGTTGTAATAGTTGACATGATCGTCACCAGGATGAATATGAGATTTGCAGATGATTTGAGGTATTAGATGGTTTGTGTTACATGAGCTTATAAAGGATTTAGTTTAATCTCACTGCGGTATTATGGCAGTAATGGAATATGGTTATTGTAAGTTATCAGATGTTTTATTCCGTGGCTTTGAGCCAAGTGGGGGAGTCTGTTATCGACGAGTTGATTACACAGTTATATGTTATATTGGTTTTGGTCTGAGGCATATGTGGATCAGTTATGACTTGTAGAGGCTGGTTTTGAGGATGACTTAAGCAAGGAAATTTCTGGATGCATGGTGTATTACACATGATGGATATATAGTAATCATAGAATAATTCGGGTTTGTTGTTCGTGGTAGATGTGATGTACTAAGAAAAGGGATTCACTCGGTTGCTTAGAGGTGTAGATTACTTCTTCGGGTGTTATTGAGCTAATGGGGCACAGGTCGTTCGGCCCATTTGTGATGTGCAATTGTAATTTGAGCAGAGTGGATTCTAATGGATTCAATATTTATATGTAGCAATTGAGAATTTTTTGGATTTGTATATGGCTAGAATCTGAGATTTACCTTGGATGGTGTCGAGACTCGCGGTATTTCTATATCATTATAGATTCTATATTTCAGTATCAGGAAGGTGAAGGAGACGATTTTAAATTCACAGAAGACCATTTTAGAGTAGTTGTCTCGGTTGTGGTACTCTTGGGGTGCTTAAGAGAGAATACAATGACTTATGGGACTTACGGCAGTGTGTTTTATGCTAGGATCTCTTGTGGTGAGTTTGAGTATGGATCGTGGTGTTCTAGCAAGGAGAAGTATCAACTTGAAGGCAATTCAGAGAAACTCGAAGGAAACAGGACAACTTGGCGGTAGGTTCGATCAATATGGTACTGGTATGCTCGGTTCTTTCATTTTTTATGATGTGGTGAGTCTCTACAGGTTATTTGTGGCAATACTCTTGGGTTTGGCGTGTCGCTTGGTTGAGTTAGAGAGATTCAGTTCTGATGGCTTGGTTATGTGTTAATGGGTTTCGAAGAGTTTTTGATGGTTTCTACTACACTTTGTGTTGGATATTTCCTACCGGCGTGAGGAGCATGTTGCGTATTGTGAATTCTCCTGGATGGGATCAATGGAAGGTTTTTGACTGATCGGGTATGTATTATGTGTCGCGCCCCCTTTTTCTCGCGAAATCGAGTTTATGACATTTTGGAGGACAACTCATTCCTTTTGGGAATTGGGTTTGATTTGAAGAGTCGCCACCTAATGATTAGGGTGCATTAGGACACCAAGGAGATTTGATTTGAGTAACCAGAGATTGGGTAAGGTCTTGAAATTATTCTAAGGGGAAGGTGTTAGGCACCCCTCAGAATCCACTAGTGTGGTTCCCCGCCAGACTATTGTTGTGAATTTAGGTGCAAATAACATGTAGGCAAATAAAAACTTCAAATAAGAAGGGATTTTCACATAATGGTTTACAAATAGTTTGGAAAGAACTTAGAAGGAAGAGTTTGAAATTTTAGAACAAAGAAATAAAGGGAAAAGGGGGGTCCTAGGTTTATTAATAATATGGATCACCCCACACAATGCCCGGTAATCACTCCTCAATGAGGGGCTACACGTGACATTATCGCGTGGTCATCATATCCATATCTACCCTTCCCACCCCGTTAAGGTATTAAAGCGCGGAATGGTTTCGTTTACTTATTGCATGCTATTACTCGTCCCAATCCTATCAGTCCCGGAGGCATTTAGGACTACTAATCCTAAAGGGGAGGGATATTAGGCTCATTTGTAGTTTCAAAGGCAAAAACTCTAAGACGACATACAAAACATGTATTGCAAGTTGGGGAAATCACATAACAAGCAAAGGCTCAGATATACCCCCTTTAAACAAAGAAGCACGTAATTAGCATGGCTTACACATACTGTTTAGGGTCTGAGTAACTACTAAACATGAAAGAACTTAAAGGTTGAGGCAGACTGATTTATTACATAATTCAGATAAGAAGCCCAAATCAGGCCTGCAAGCTAGTTGTAGTTAATAGAACAGATTCAGTTTATAACTTTACCCTAAGGCTTGCCTAAGTGTTGGACAAGGATCCTATAGGCATGGTATCTATTTAATTCAGAAAGCAATGAAATAACAAGGTCTAAAAATAAACTGAATACGTACTGGTCAAAAAGGGTAGTCAGGTTATTTAAAAGAAAGGCAAGTTTTAATGAAGGTTATAAGTTCTGCAACTGATAGTACCCGTTATTACTGATTTTGGCTCTTTATGTGAATGAAGCGATTCAGATTCGATTAGGAGTTCCTATAGGCCTGGTTTCTAGGCGTTGTTGATTTTAAGCCTTTGCAGGCATGGTATGAAATGCAGAAGACTCGTTTTTATACCTATGAACATGATATCTAGATGCAGAATTAGTTGAAGATCTATGAGCATGATATCTAGATGCTGAGTTTGTTTAAGACCTATGAACATGATATCTAGGTGCAATTGAATGTTTAAGACCTATGAACATGATATCTAGGTGCAATTGAATGTGCAGATCTGGACAATCCTGTAGGCATGATTTCTATATGAATATAGTAGTCTTATGATCTTGATTTCTATATGAAAATGGATATACAGAATTCAGAAGGACCTATAGGCATGATTTCTATATGCATATGCAGAATTCAAAATACCTATAGACTTGGTATCTACCCTTTTTTGCATACATAGTTACCCGCCCTTTTTCACCAAGGGTGTGCATTCGAATCGGTTTATCGATAAATCGAATCGATTATTTGTTATCGAAATCGAAATCGAAAAAACCGAAACCTTATTGAAACGATAACGATAAGCATATGTACAAATCAATAATCGATAAGTAATTATCGATAAGGCTCAAAATCGAATCGATAAATCGAATGCACACCCTTAGACTGTAGACACTTGTTAAATGAGTAATTACCTATTTGTGTAGATTAATATAACATACAGAATGTATATATATTCCGCTACTATTTGAAAGAGGCTATACAATATTATTTTCCCTAATCTATACCCTTTCCTTTACCCTAAGTCCCTTACCCTATTATTTCCTCTACCACATTTAAGGAATGATCATATTTTAGGATCAAGGGAATGAAGTTCAAATTAATGGAAAACAGAATTAGCCGTGATGATGTGTTTTGTTTTGTTTTGTTTTTTTTATACCGTTGGAGTGTTAGTGGCATACATTTGATCCCTTACTTTAGTTTTGTTGCATGTGCTTGTTAACACAATTTTTATATTATAAATGGTGTTCGTCTTATTTTAGCTTCTTTTTGTCCATATTAGTTAGGCGTGTTTATAGCGATATACTTTCCGTGGAATCCCGCAAATTTTATTATTGGTGTAATCGATAACCGAATCGATAAGCCCCCAAAATCGATAAATCGAAATCGAAAAAATCAAAACCTTATTGAAACGATAACGATAAGCATATGTACAAATCGATAATCGATAAGTAATTATCGATAAGGGTAAAAATCGAATCGATAAATCGAATGCACACCCCTATTTTCACTAACCATCCCCAAGAGTTTATTACAAATTATTACAGCCCGGAATAAGGTAAAAATACATCAGAAAACAAATAAATAAAAGTACAACCAAGGAGAGCCTGATTCGGACATCATGTCGGAAATATGAGGTAAACCAACTCCAAGAGATCATGATCCAAAGCCTTTCTCCCATTTGAGTGTGTCAAAGTTCCCTGAGTGCCTCAATGGGACTCCGGGCAATGCTCACACCCAGATATATTATTAGAACAGGGACAAGTGCAGTGTGGAAGGGCTAGCCCTCAAGTGTCAAAGTTCAGGGGGAACTCAAAGGGTCCCAAGGCAAGGCTCACAAGAGGGGGGGGGCAGAACTTAAAGACTAAGAAAGTGTGCAAGTGCAGAACAGAATGTTAAAAGGGGAAAAGGAGAGGGAAACAACTACAATTAAGCACACATAAGGGGTTCAGGGAAATAAGGAGGTTGTAAAGAGCCTATTGCTTAGGCCAAGGCAGACTTTAGGCATGCCCAACAAGTGAGAGTGCTAGCACACCTATAAGCCTGCCAGAACACATACTATTAGAGGCTAGGATCCCAGGGGATCAAGTTTGATTCATGGACAATAACTTGTTGTATTGCCATGCCTCAAACCATAGCTTAACATATTAGGGCGCAGGGGTTTGGGATTCATAATAGAACAGGCAGAAAGAGATCAGTATGCTAGAGTAAGTGCTGAACTATACAGAAGCAGTACGCAGATAAGGATACAAAAGCAGTAAATAAACACATTGTTGTGGTGCTAAAAAACCTTAAATCGGGGCATACCAGTTTCAAAGAAGAAAATAGAGAGAAAGCAAGCAACGGGTCTTGTAAACAGCCCACAGTACAAGTAACAAGAGAGAATACTTTTGAGTGTAAGTGTGAGTTCAGAAAGACTACGAGTGATGGATGTGTTTGTGTTAATGAAAGAGTCGTGTATTTATAGTGTGAAAAAAAGGCAGAAATAAGGTAAGAAAAATAATTATGGAACTGGGTAACAATTAAAACAATTAGTACAAGATTTCCTTTAATTAGGGAATTCATACTTAAATGGTAAGAAATTATTTAAGGAATGAGATCAAATAAGCACCTTGTGCAAAGTAGGCAATTAGGGGTAAGTGAATAGGAGTGTATTTAGGGGAAGAGTTTTGAAATACCCGGTCAAAACAAAATAAGGTAAGAATCAATTAGTACACAGTAAATCAAGGAGTCCGAGATTTGTAAATATTGGTCCATTAATAAACCAAGTCAGAAAGGCTAGGGAGAGTTTTCGACTCAAACCAAGTAACAGGAAAATCAGCAAACAAGGAAAGAAATCAATCAGACCTACACAAAGGGAGTCTGAAATTAATAAAAATTTGAAAGCCATTGTAGAGGGAAGTTTAGCACATATAAAGAGCACACAAGTATGCTAGGCTGAATTTAGGACAAAGAAAGACGTCATGCAAGTGCAAAATCAGTAGGTAGTGGACTATAGGATCACGGTAGTCTCACAGGTCAGAAATGTAGAAGAGAGAGAGTATCAAATAGCATACAAAGGGTCCAGTAAGAGACCTTATAGAGTTTAGCAGGAAATCAGAATCATATACAGAAATAAAAGATTTAGAAATTCAATCGATCAACAGATGGAACAAATTTTAGAAACTCGAACAATTCCAAAGAAGTTAGGGTTTAAAACCAAACAAGTTCAGAGATGAAGAACAAACAAATCACATAACAAATAGTCTCAAAACTCGTTCGAAACCCAAAATTTAGGGTTTTCAACATCAATCGAGTGTAGAGATGAAAAAAAAATCAGGCAAAGAATACAAACGAAATAAGTTCAGAAATATCAAAAAGGAACTGAGACTTTTAACATGCACATTCAGTAGAAGAACAACATAAGAAACACAGTAGAAGAACAATCATAAAGAAACACAGTAGCAGAACAACGTAAGAAGCACAGTAGAATATGTTTAAAAATCAGAAGAGCTTCGAAAATAAAGTAACAAAACCCTAATTCAGAAATGACAAAGGTTCTGAAAGTAGAGTTTTGAAAAAACTTTGAGAAAAGGTTTAAAAGCTTTAGAGAAAACATAGATCTACAACGGATCTAAAAGAATCAGAAGAACCTCGAAGGTTAGGGTTCCAGACGAGCCCAGATGGTGAGAAAGGCTTTGGAAAGGCATTGATCTAAGCGGGAGAAGTTAAGATCAGGCTTGAATAGCCATAGCTGGCCGGAACAAGGTCGGAGACGACCATAGAACTCGAATCAAACGAAGCCTGGAACAAGCTTCTTAGTGGTCAGGCCTTGAATCTTCGAAAACCAGGCGTGTAGGAGTCATAGGAGGTCGGTATAAGACTTCAATAGCCTCGGAGGCCATAGATTCTGGTGGTTTTAGGGTGGAAATAGAGGGAGGCTGCTAGGGTTTCTGAGAGAGAATTTGGGAGAGGAGGAATCCAGGGGCGGCTACCGGTGAGAATGAGTAGGGTTTGGGGGGTATTATGAAATTAAAAAGGAAAGGAAGAGTATGAGTCATTGATCTGTTAGATCAACGGTTGGGATTAAAAGGGGGACCGGGTGGGTTATTTTAAAGGGTCGTGGGTCGGGTAATTTTAGGAATTGGGCTGGATAGTTGAAATTGAAATTAGGTTCAATTGGGGGTTGATTTAAGGCTACAATTGAAATAAATGGGGCTAGTATTTAAATAGCCACTTTTTCCTTATTTATTTTATAAAAAATAGTGAAATGATTCTTGGAAATGAATTAAAGGTACTAAAATGATTAGTAATACATAATTAAGAAAATAAAATTAACGGATTCAATTTTACAATTGCAAACACGATTAAATCTTAAAATAGGCTAATATTGCAATTATATGCAATTTAGCTTTAAAAATACTAAATAAATTTGAAAAAATATGCAAAAATTATGTTAGCTATTTTTTATTAAAAATACGAGAATCCAATAAGTGAATTGCCAAAATGATGATTTGGGGAATACTTATTGGGTTTTTCTAGATTAAATATGGCAATAAAAATAATTTAAAAATCTTTAAAAAATTAAGGAAAAATAGGAAAACCCTTGGACATACTTATATATGCATACATATGCTATTTGGAGGTATTTTGCAATAAAAAATATATAGGAAAAATTGGGTATCAACAGCTGTCTCTCTTTACCCGGGAAGGATGAAAGAGTTGTCGGGTAAAGATATGATGGCCTATTTTGATTGAACGAAATGGTTTGAGGAGGTTTGGCCGTGCTCTGGCTTCTAGGCTGCCTACATATCCCTGGTCTTACATGAATCAGGCCATATGTAGTTCAGGATCCGCCGGCGAAGTAAGCCGAGGGAGACTTTCAAGCACGGACGCAATATTCAGGATAGGGCTACAGGGGAACTGGAGCGGAATCGCTCTTGCCGAGATGGCCGTTGCTCGCTGGTTTACCTGCAAATAAACAAATACAGACATATATTGTGCATAAATTTAAACGTGATGCAAGTTCCCGTCGGACCATGAATGTTGTCTTTGGACGGTTAGGATGACGTCCTCAGACCATGACGTCCTGGGCCATGAAGTGCATGATAAAGGATTCGCAGGCCATGAAATGATGCTCTCGGGCTATGAGAATGATGCCTCCGAACCATGATGCCTTTTGAATAATGATATGCAAGAGATTAAAGGGATCTTCAGGCCATGACATGGTGTTCTCGGGCTATGTAAATGGTGCCTCCGAACAATGACGCCCTCAGATAATTTGGCAATCTTTCAGCCCATGAAATTCAGTATTTGGCGATGTTTCAGCCCATGATATGCGATAGGCGGCGATCTTTTAGCCATGCAAGTGCAAATGAAGTGGCGATATTTCAGCCATGCAAATATAAATGAAGTGGCGATATTTCAGCCATGCAAATATAAATGAAGCGGCAATCTTTCAGCCATGCAAGTGTAAATAAAGTGGTGATATTTCAGCCATGCAAATGTAAATAAAGTGGCGATCTTTCAGCCATGAAAGTGCAAATGAAGCGGCGATCTTTCAGCCATGCAAATGTAAATAAAGTTGCGATATTTCAGCTATGTAAATGTAAATGAAGCGGCGATATTTCAGCCATGCAAATGTAAATTAAGTGGAGATCTTTCAGCCATGCAAATGCAAATGAAGTGGTGATCTTCCAGCCATGCAAATATAAATAAAATGGCGATATTTCAGCCATGCAAATGTAAATGATGCGGCGATCTTTCAGCCATGCAAATGTAAAATGAAGCGGCGATCTTTCAACTATGCAGATGCAGATGGAGACAGTGTTTAGTCTCGGAAGGAAGAATGGTAGCCTTATGCAATGCAGAAAATGTAGATGGAGATAGTGTTTAGTCTCGGAAGGCAGAATGGTAGCCCTATGCAATGCAGAAAATGCAGATGGAGACAGTGTTTAGTCTCGGAAGGCAGAATGGTAGCCCTATGCAATGCAGAAAATGCAGATGGAGATAGTGTTTAGTCTCGGAAGGCAGTATGGTAGCCTTATGCAATGCAGAAAATGCAGATGGAGACAGTGTTTAGTCTCGGAAGGCGGAATGGTAGCCTTATGCAATGCAGAAATAAAAAATTAAATGGCAAATGGTAATAGAGTTTCTTAGCTGATAGTAAGTTACGATGTTAGGATCGCTGGGGATGTTGTGATATAGGGGATATTACTGGCGTGCTTGGATGGCCAATCAGTAAGTGCAACAAACCTGAGAGTTGAATTCATGAACAATGTTTGTCTTGTGGGTGTGTAGTATGTCAGATGCTTTCGCAACCCAAATGCCTGCATCCAAAGAAAATCGTGAGTTTTGTAGAGAGGGAGGTTAGTCCGTATCCCTACTGGCCTTGCTCGACCTGTTCGGCTTCGATCTGGTGATACGGTATGTATCATTGGGGTAGCGTTGCTGAACAAAGCGATTTCGATAATAAACATGGATGAGTTTGTACAAAAATATGGCATAAGTATATATTGAAGAAATAGTTTTTAGATGAACTGACGACTGTGACATGGTTCAGGACATTGAAACCTCTCTTGCTTCAGAATTTTGAGGGTCCTCCTCAAAATTGTGTCCCAATTTAACGGGTTGATACTTGTGACGGTTGCATGATGATTGGCTAAAATTACTTCGGAATTTTGAGGGTCCTCCTCAAAATTCTGCCCCAGTTTCCAATTGCGGGGAAAAATGAAAATTTTATTGAATTGTGACCGAACCCATAAGGCTGCCTACGTATCCCCTCTTAAACGGGAATCAGGTCAGACGTAGTTCAAATTACATCATATAGGAAAACATAAGATTACACATAGTAGCGCTTGACTGCAACTGAATTGATTGGTTTTGGCCAAACTTCCCTGTCCATTTCTGCAAGTATAAGGGCTCCTCCTGTCAGAACCCGGTGAACCATGTACGGCCCTTGCCAGTTGGGAGAGAATTTCCCTTTGGCTTCATCTTGATGCGGAAAAACTTTCTTTAATACCAGCTGCCCTGGTATGAACTCTCTTGGCTTGACTCTTTTGTTGAAGGCTCTGGACATTTTGTTCTGATAAGACTGACCGTGACAAACTGAATTCATTCTTTTTCCATCTATAAAAGCTAGCTGCTCGTAATGACTCTTCACCCATTCTGCGTCGTCGAGCTCAGCTTCTTGTATGATCCTCAAGGAAGGGATTTCTACTTCGGCGGGAATGACGGCTTCTGTACTATAAACCAGCATATAGGGGGTTGCCCCGGTTGATGTGCAGAGAGTGATGCGATACCCCAATAGAGCAAATGATAGCTTTTCGTGCCATTGCTTATGCTTCTCTATCATTTTCCTCAATATCTTCTTGATGTTCTTTTTGGCGGCTTCTATGGCTCCGTTCATCTGAGGCTTGTAGGCTGTAGAATTCTTGTGTTTGATATTGAAGGTTTCACACATAGCTTTCATTAAGTCACTGTTGAGGTTGGAGCCACTATCAGTAATGATTGACTCCAGAATCCCGAACCGACAAACGATACGGTCGCGGACAAAGTCTGCCATGACTTTCTTAGTTACTGCTCTGTAAGATGCTGCTTCGACCCATTTGGTGAAATAGTCGATTGCTACTAGGATGAATATGTGTCCGTTTGAAGCGGCGAAAGGCCATGGTGAGCTCGTTGCATTAAGCTCGTTTGGAGGTACCTTAATCATGTCTGCATGTACCTGACAGCGGTGGAATTTTCGAACGTACTGGATGCAATCCTTTTCCATAGTCATCCAAAAGTATCCAGCCCGGAGTATCTTCTTGGCTAAAACAAAACCGTTCATATGTGGACCGCAGGTCCCAGCATGGATTTCTTCTAGCAGTTTAGATGCTTCCTTTCCGTTGACAGACCTTAGTAATCCCAAATCCGGAGTCCTCCTATACAGGATTCCTCCGCTGTGAAAGAAATTGTTAGACAACCTTTCCAGTGTGCGCTTCTGAGTAGTATTTGCAAATTCTGGGTATTCTCCTTTTGTCAAATATTCCTGATATCATGAAACCATGGCTTTTCGTCTGCTTCTTCTTCAACGTGAGCACAATAAGCCGGTTGATCGTGGATCTTTACTAGAATGGTATCAATGAAGTTTTTGTCTGGATGTTGTATCATGGACCACAGGGTAGCCAATGGATCGGCGAACTCATTCTGGATTCTGGGAACATGTCAGAATTCTGTCTTTGTGAACCTCTTTCTCAGCTCCTGCACGTGATGCAGATATGAGAGTATCTTAGAGTTCTTTGTTGCCCATTCTTCTCGGACCTGATGTATGAGTAGGTCTGAATCCCCGATTACGAGCAGCTCTTGAATGTTCATGTGAATGGCCATCTTGAGCCCTAAGATGCAGGCTTCGTACTCGGCCATGTTGTTAGTGCATGGGAACCTGAGCTTAGGTGACACCGGATAACATTGACCGGTTTCTGATACTAGAACTGCTCCTATGCCAACTCCTTTGAAATTTGCTGCTCCATCGAAGAACATTCTCCAACCATCATAGGATTCTGAAATATCTTCTCCTACGAATGATACTTCTTCATCGGGAAAATACGTCTTCAGGGGTTCGTATTCTCCATCCACGGGATTTTCGGCAAGGTGATTTGCTAGTGCATGTCCCTTGATTGCCTTATGAGTTACGTAGACAATGTCGAATTCGCTCAACAGGATTTTCCACTTGGCTAGCTTGCCAGTGGGCGTGGGCTTCTAAAAAATGTACTTCAAAGGGTCCATCCTTTATATGAGATATGTGGTATAGGCACATAAGTAATGTCTCGGCTTCTAGGCTACCCAAGTCAAAGCACAACAGATGCATTCTAACAGGGAACATCGGGCTTCGTACGGAGTGAATTTCTTGCTGAGATAGTAAATGGCCTGTTCTTTCCTCCCCGTTTCATCATGATGCCCCAGGATACAACCTAAGGCACCATCTAACACTGCGATATAGAGTAGCAGAGGTCTGCCTGGCTCAGGCGAGACTAAGACTTGTGGTGTTGACATGTATTCCTTGATCCTTTCGAAAGCTTTTTGGCATTCATCAGTCCACTTGGTGGCGGTATCCTTTTTCAACATCTTGAAGATCGGCTCACAGATGACCGTGGACTATGCTATGAACCAGCTGATATAGTTAAGCCTTCCTAAGAAACTCATCGCGCCCTTCTTGTTCTTTGGCGGTGGAAGTTCCCGAATAGCCCTGACCTTTGATGGATCCAGTTCTATTCCTCGGTGACTCACAATAAACCCAAGCAATTTCCGGGCAGGAACCCCAAATACACACTTTGCGGGATTCAGCTTTAGGTTGTATCTTCGCAATCTGTTGAAGAACTTCCTCAAATCTTCCATGTGATTAGTGGCCCTTCTGGACTTGATGATAACGTCATCTACGTACACCTCGATCTTCTTGTGTATCATATCATGAAAAATGGTGGTCATAGCCCTCATGTAGGTGGCCCCTGCATTCTTTAACCCAAACGGCATCATCTTGTAGCAGTACATTCCCCATGGCGTAATGAAAGCCATTTTCTCAGCATCTTCCTCGTCCATCCAGATCTGATGATAACCAGCGAAACAATCCACAAATGATTGCAATTCATGCTTGGCGCTATTGTCGATCAGGATGTGTATGTTTGGCAAAGGAAAGTCGTCATTCGGACTGGCCCGGTTGAGATCCCGGTAGTCGACACAAACTCTGACCTTACCGTCTTTCTTTGGCACTGGCACAATGTTAGCTAACCATGTTGGGTATTCCACTACCTTGAGAACTTTGGCTTTGACCTGCTTCATGACTTCTTCCTTGATTTTCAAACTCATATCAGGTTTGAATTTTCTGAGCTTCTACTTTTACCAGTGGACATGTCAGATCAGTTGGCAGTTTGTGTGCCACAATAAGTGTACTCAGACCAGTCATGTCATCGTACGACCAGGCGAATATGTCCTCATATTCTCTTAGAAATTTTGTGTACTCTTCCTTTTCTGACGGTGATAAGTGAACGCTAATTCGTGTTTCTTTGACATTTTCTGCATCTCCCAGGTTAACAATCTCAGTCTCGTCCAGGTTGGACTTCGGTCTTTTTTCAATATTCTCAACTTCCTTGACAATCTCTTCCGGTATGTCATCTTCCTCTAAGTCTGTGTCTGTTTGTTGCATTGTCTCATTGCGTGTCACAGTCATTGGTTCATCAAGATAAGTAATAGTAATGATGTATAAGTAAAGTAATGAGAGAAAATAATAAGAGTATTGATTTATAAGGAAAATCGAAATGCTTTGATAAATTCCATAACTGTTTTGAACATTGAAGATCTTATTGTGAAATTTAAAAAATGCGAAAGGAAAGTCAACTAGCAAAAATAAAAGATAGTGCATGATTCTTGTTTAGCCTTGCTACCCCGAGGCTCGCCAGGCTCTGGTGGTTCTGATGATCCAGTTATTGAGGCATGCTGCTCTGCTTACAGCCTCTATGGAAGGTCCTTCCTCCCCCTCCTCCTCGAAAACAACACAATAATTCATATCATTGTCTTCTAGGAACAAATTCCTCACTGCTTCCAGTGCTTCCTCATCTTATGACCCATAGATAACTTCGGCCGATTGGAAAGTCTGTTTCGAGTGTGGTATTGGCTGCTCCAATGGATAGTAAGGACCGCGCCATGGTGGCGACCAGTTGTTGGATTCCTCCCAGGTATACTCATATCCCAGACCGAAGGTGGTGCCATGTTTCTTTAGTTTGATAGGCTTAGCGATTCCTTGGAGGTTCTTGCCAAGTCCCTTGCCAGGTTCATATCCACTCGAGTTCAATATGCTTTTAATTTTTGTTGTCCCGCCATTTGTCCTTGTCAACGCCGTTAGCTCGCTCGATATGGTGATATGTCTCCCCGCCTATCTTTCTTCTGCCTTCGATTGCTGGGATATTCTGGCGACTGTATATGGGATTGCTATCGTCGCTGTGAATGATCGTCTCATAGTGATTCCACTCAAACTTCACTGCCTGATGTAGTGTTGATGCTACGGCCCCAGCGGCATGAATCCATGGTCGTCCCAACAACAGATTGTAAGATGCCGGCACGTTTATTACTTGAAAATCAACATCAAACCAAGTAGACCCCATTTGCAAACACATGCTAATTTCCCCAATGGTGGATCTTTGGGAACCATCGAAAGCTTTAACATTGATTGCCCCGCCCTTGATCTCATGTAGTCCCTTTCTCAGTGTTCTGAGTGTTACCAACGGACAAATGTTGAGGCTGGACCCTCCATCAATCAGGATTCTGGTGATATAATCTTCGCATTGCACGGTGATGTGCAACGCCTTGTTGTGACTCAACCCCTCTGGTGGCAGCTCATCTTCATGAAAAGTGATCTTGTGACTTTCCAATACCTGCCCTACCATGTTTGCCATCTCTCCTCCGGTGATGTTGCTTGGTACATATGCCTCACTCAGCACCCTTAACAGGGCATTCTTGTGTGCATCGAAATTCTGTAGCAAAGCCATGATAGAAATTTCCGCCGGTGTTTTGTTCAGCTGATCAATGACCGAGTATTCTTTGGCTTGTATCTTTATCTAGAGATCGTCGGGCCCGGTTTCAGTGATGGTTGGTCGACTAGAGGCCTGCTTGCTTGACTCAGCCAAATGTTCCGGGGTATAAACCCTACCGGTTCTCGTCATACCCTTGCCGCAACAGCTTCCCCTAACTTAACCTTCCCTTTTCTTCTTGCCTCAGTTGTGTAGTCCCAAGGTATGGAATTTTTATGGAATGGTGTTACGGCAAACATTGCTACTGGAATTGGTGTGGCTATCTTTACCCCGAATAGAGCATGCACCTTAGGCGATAAAACTGCAACTTCGAAGGGTGTAGGTGCATTTGCTGGTGACATAAATTCGACCTCAATCGGCGCTGGCGTCTTTGTAGAGGATGGTGCTTCAAACTCAAGTGGCATGGACATATTTACCTCGGCGTCCCCAGAGGGCTGAATCTGGACTACAATCGGATTAAGGGTGACTATTGGCTTCTTTGGATCGTCACCTTCTGTGATCAAACCGATCGATCCCTTGGGGTCCCAATCATCCTCTATTTCAATCATGTGAACGCCTCCACCCTTGTGATCTGGTAGAGGGTTATTGCGGACATTCGGAGCAGTTTCCTTTTCCATAATAATCTTGTTATCAATCAAAGTCTGGATCTTATCTTTCAGAGAGCGGCATTCATCAATGGTGTGTCCTTTCATACCGGAATGGTATGCACAGGACTTAGTTGGATTAACCCACTGAGAAGGGTTCTCAGGAGCAGCAGGGATAGGGGTGACGTAACCAGCAGTTTTGAGTCTTTCATACAATTGGTTGATAGGTTCAGTAATAGTCCTATATTGTTTTGGGGGTCTTCGGTCAAAGTTTGGTCGGGGTCTAGGAATGTTTTGGCGTGGAGGAGGGGATTAGTAGTGGGATGGTTGAGTGTTGCAGGCTTGGTAAACATGTGTTGGTTGGGAATATTTGGGTGAAGTGGGATGATATGCGGGAGGTGATTGATAGGTGACTGGAGGAGTTTGGTAAGAGGGTGAGGGTGCATGGTAGTTTGGGGTAGGCTGATATGTGAGTGGAGGCAATGGGTATGTTTGGTATTTGATGGGAGATTTGGTTCTCTGTGCCACCATTACGGCTCCTACGTCCCTTTTCTTAGACACACCGCCTGACTCTAAGGCCTTGTTTGTAGCTTGCAAGGCCTCGAAATTTGTAACCATACCGCTTTTGATGCCCTCTTCGATCCTTTCTCCCAGCTTGATAATGTCAGAAAATTTGTGGCCCTCGATCATCATCAGCCTCTCATAATATTGTGGGTCTTGGGCCCGGACGATGAATTTGTTCATTTGTTCTTCTTCTAAGGCGAGTCTGACCTTCGCAGCTTCGGACCTTCAACGAGTAGCATACTTGCGAAAGGTTTCTGTGGGCTTCTTCTTTAGATTCTGTATATAGAACACATCTGGCGCATTCTGCGTGTTGAACCTGAATCTGTCCATAAAATCAGACGCCATGCTTACCCAGTTCGACCACTTCTTTGGATTTTGACTAATGTGCCAAGATAAAGCATCTCCCTTCAAGCTCCTCATGAAAAGCTTCATGCAGATTTTCTCATCTTTTCCTACTCCAACCAATTTGTCACAGTACGTTCTCAAATGGACCCTTGGATCTCCTGTACCATCAAACATTTCGAACATAGGAGGTTTGTACCCCTCGGGCAGTTTGACATCGGGCTGTATGCATAGATCTTCGTAGTTCAGCCCTTCAATTCCCTTACTACATTCAACGCCTTGAATTCTGCTGGTCAACCTTTTAAGTTCTTCGGCCAGGTTTCTGATGAGCAAGTCCTTATCATTGGACTCGGGTGTGCTTGAGATGGGCTAAGTGGAGTGCGGAACAGTCTCCACGTAGATGGGGGTATTATGTTGGGTGTGGCATTGGTCATTTGTGGAGTTCTGCAGTTCTGGGATGAGCAGTGGGGTGTTATTTGAGGTATGGCAGGTGTTGCAGTGGTGATGAGGAGTGGGATGGTTTTGTTGCTTTGGGATATTTTGTGGAGGGACAAGATTTTGAGCATTTGGGAAATTAACATCTGGAGTGGTGAGGGAAAATGACAGATTTGCCAGATTCCGAACTTGGTCAAGTTCTTCTTGAAATTTCAGCAGCTTTTGTTCCACTTGGGAGGCATTTTCCTTGGGGACCAGAGTACCGTGACCATGAGTGATCTCTACCCTTTCAGTTGAGTTCTCTTTCCCGGTGTTGTTAAAATCTTCCATTTTCCCTTTGTTCTTGTGTCTAATAGGACTAAGAGGAGGAGTCTGTGGAGGGCCCCTGGATCTCGTAAAATAGGATGATGGTTCCAGAGTTCACGAACTAACCTTTAAGGGGAGGGGAATAAACAAAAAGTAAAACAAAAAGGTAACAAGTCTGTGAGGATTATATAAAAATGTTGTACTATTTAAACACATAGTGCGGAAATATAAAGCGTGTCCTAATTTGGGGACCTCTTTATGCCCGAGGTAGGCCTAGCGACAAGTTGATTTGGAGAACTTTAAATGCTAATTGCCTCATTTTATGGATAAAAAGCAGACGAATCGCAAATCGACACTAAATAATAGGAAATGAAAGTTGCTAATGGCCATTGGCCTTATTACATTTCATAAAAAAGAAGAAAACTCCTATCTATTTGGTCCCAGAAGGACCTTCCCCAGATTCGGCATCCCTGGCTCCATCGAACAGCTTCCCTAACTCGCGCAGTCCCAGCAGCTGGTAGGCTCTGGCTAGATGGCCGCCTTCGTTCCCCTCAGCATTCTGACAATCTTCGACCCTTTTGAGAAACCTTCTTTCCAGCTCCACTATGCCTTGCTCCAGGTATCCTAGTCGCTTGTTGGCATTGACAACCATGTCCTTCCATTCCTCAAATAACTTTTGATTGGCTTCCTGTATCTCACGGTGCTCACTTTTCGCATTCCCGGATTCTCTTGCGTAGTTTATTGTATTTGACCTGTGCCTCGGCCTTTTCATCTATGATCCTGTGACCTGGAATGCACCCAAGTTGACTCAGACCATTATGATTATCTTCCAACCACCCGGAATAGTAGGGAGTACAACCGGCGTGGTATCTATCTGGTTCGATCGTATCTTTCCCCATAACGATCTTGCAGTGCCACATTTGCTAAGCTTGGCACTTGTAAGGGCTATCATCATCCTTGAAGTCATCCCGGAAGTGACTCATCTTGTTGACCCTGGGTAAAACCTGCCTCCTACTAGCTTGCCTCATAGCTCGGAGAAGGACGTAAGGGTACGTTCCTCTCAGACCGATCAATATCAGAAAAGGTGCATCTCGGGATCGGGTGATGAATTCTTCGGTTGGAAACCATTCGAACATCCATTGTACTTGCTCCTCGGTCAGATTATCAAATAGCTCAAACCATCCTTTGGCATCCTCTAGCTGAGCAAACATATCAGGGATATAATTCATTCGCTTTGGGTGATGGAAAGCGATATGATCGTCCCAGTCCCTTCGTTGAATCTCTTGTCGGTATTCACCCTTTTGTAGATGCTCCACGAGCCACAGCTGAAGCAGCAAATTGCAACCCTCGAAGTGACTAGCTCATCGTTGACACTTCTCTAGGGCTCGGTATATTTCCGCAACGATCATGGGCACAATGCTGAATGGTTACCCTCCAATTCCTTCCATTAAGGTTTTAGTAACCATGGCTAGTCGGATGTGGATTCTTGCTTTCTTCATTGGAAACACAATCAACCCCAGAAAATAGAACATGAATACAAAGACCCTTTGATGAATATGCCTCAGTGAGGTGATGGCAAACTCATCAGGATAGGTACGATAGGATTTGCTGTGACCGTACCTCTCGTACAAATAATCAAAGGGGATATAGGATTCTTTGAGGCATGTCAGTTCTGGATTCTTCTTCAGACCCATCATTTTGAGGAAACCCCTGCCCTTGTGGTTCTCAGGCATCAATAAACCTGGAGTCTCCCATACCAAGCCGGCTAATCCTCCTATTTCTTCTAGCAAGGGATCTCAATTTCCCCAAAGCGGAAAACGGTCCTTTCACAATCCCAAAAGAGAGTAGCAGCTTCTATGATCTTGTTGTTGGGTTGGATTTCTCGGAGGAAGGGTAGATTCCCTAGATATTTTCGGACAAGAGTCTGGTCATTGGAATAAAGATCTTTCCACCAATTTAGCAGTCTCGGGTGGATGCTAGTAACCATGCCGAATTTGGGGATTTCGTGCCTCATTATCTGCAAGAAAAAAGGGTTAGACCCTACCCCCACCGGACTCGACTATTTAACATCAATAATTGGCATAAAAGCATTTAGTTCTCCAAATAAATGCACAGAACGTGATAATGTCCGTTTGGGTTTCAGGGAAACCCGGTGGACTTTGGACAAGGCTATCTTAAAGAGTCATTATGCGGACAACATAGCTGACTCGGCTAGGTATGACCATGATGCATGCACAGTTAAACAGAGTGAGGTTTCTATGGGGTTTTAGACTGGTACCCTTGAGCGGACAACTCAAGGGGGAAGGCTCGGAACTGTCGACGGCACCGCTGAACGACTAGTTTTACCGCAAATATGACTTTCCGAATTTAGGGGGTAATGATATAGGAAGAGCGCAACAACTCATTATAAGCGTTGCTATAGGATTTTGTTTGGCACGAGTGGAATATGATGTTGAGCATGATTATGCAACAGTTAAAGGCATGTAGTCATGTATTTGCATGTTAAGAAAGCAATAAATACAATAGTTTCACAATGTAAAGCAGTAGTAAAGGAAAGCAGTAAAGAAAAGAAAAAAGGAGACAAGTCAGTTTTGCAATCGAAAAGAAAATTGAATGCTTAAAAGAAATAAACAAATAATTGTGCGTGAAGAAGTATAAATTCACAATAAAGGTCTGAAATGGTAAAAGCCTAAAAGTCCCCAGCAGAGTCACCATGCTGTCGCGCACCCTTTTTCTTGCGAAATCGGATTTATGACATTTTGGAGGACAACTCATTCCTTTTGGGAATTAGGTTTGATTTGAAGAGTCACCACCTAATTATTAGGGTGCATTAGGACACCAAGGAGATTTGATTTGAGTAACCATAGATTGGGTAAGGGCTTGAAATTATTCTAAGGGTAAGGTGTTAGGCACCCCTCAGAATCCACTAGTGTGGTTCTCCGCCAGACTATTGTTGTGAATTTAGGTGCAAATAACATGCAGGCAGATAAAACTTCAAATAAGAGGGGATTTTCAAATAATGGTTTACAAATAAACAAAGTTGGAAAGAACTTAGAAGAAAGAGTTTGAAATTTTAGAAGAAACAAAGAAATAAAGGAAAAGGGGGGTCCTAGGTTTATTAATAATGTGGATCACCCCACACAATGCCCGGTAATCACTCCTCAATGAGGGACTACACGTGACATTATCGCGTGGTCATCATATCCATATCTACCTTTCCCACCCCGTTAAGGTATTAAAGCGCGGAATGGTCTCGTTTACTTATTGCATGCTATTACCCGTCCCAATCCTATCAGTCCCGGAGGCATTTAGGACTACTAATCCTAATGGGGAGGGATATTAGGCTTATTTGTAGTTTCAAAGGCAAAAGCTCTAAGGCGACATACACAATATGTATTGCAAGATGGGGAAAGCACATAACAAGCAAAGGCTCAGATATACCCCCTTTAAACAAAGAAGCACGTAATTAGCATGCCTTACACATACTATTTAGGGTCTGATTAAATACTAAACATGAAAGAACTTAAAGGTTGAGGCAGACTGATTTATTACATAATTCATATAAGAAGCCCAAATCAGGCCTGCCAGCTGGTTGTAGTTAATAGAACAGATTCAGTTTATAACTTTACCCTAAGGCTTGCCTAAGTGTTGGACAAGGATCCTATAGGCATGATATCTATTGAATTCAAAAAGCAATGAAATAACAAGGTCTAAAATAAACTGAATACGTACTGGTTAAAAAGGGTAGTCAGGTTATTAAAAAGAAAGGCAAGTTTTAATGAAGGTTATAAGTTATGCAACTGATAGTACCCGTTATTACTGATTTTTGCTCTATACGTGAATGAAGCGATTCAGATTCGATTAGGAGTTCTTATAGGCCTGGTTTCTAGGCGTTGTTGATTTTATGCCTTTGCAGACATGGTATAAAATGTAGAAGACTCGTTTTAAACCTACGAACATGATATCTAGATGCATAATTAGTTGAAGACCTATGAGCATGATATCTAGATGTTGAATTTGTTTAAGACCTATGAACATGATATCTAGGTGCAATTGAATGTTTAAGACCTATGAACATGATATCTAGGTGCAATTGAATGTGCAGATCTGGACAATCCTGTAGGCATGATTTCTATATAAATATAGTAGTTTTATGAGCATGATTTCTATATGAAAATGGATATACAGAATTCAGAAGGACCTATAGGCATGATTTCAATATGCATTTGCATATGCAGATTTCCAAATACCTATAGACATGATTCCTAGATGCATGCAGATTTTGAAATACCTATAGGCATGATTTCTATATGTATATGCAGAATTCAAAATACCTATAGACATGGTATCTACCCTTTTTTGCATACATAGTTAACCGCCCTTTTTCACTAACCATCCCCAAGAGTTTGTTACAAATTATTACAGCCAGGAATAAGGTAAAAATACATCAGAAAAAAAAATAAACAAAAGTACAACCAAGGAGAGCCCGATTCAGACTTCATATCTGAAATATGAGGTAAACCAACTCCAAGAGATCATGATCCAAAGCCTTTCTCCCATTTGAGTGTGTCAATGTTCCCTAAGAGCCTCAATGGGAATCCGGGCAATGCTCACACCCAAATGTACTATTAGAACAGGGACAAGTGTTGTGTGGAAGGGACAACCCTCAAGTGTCCATGTTCAGAGGGAACTCAAAGGGTCCCAAGGGAAGGCTCACAAGAGGGGGCGGGCAGAACTTAAAGGCTAAGAAAGTGTGCAAGTGCATAACAGAATGCTAAAAGGGGAAAAGGAGAGGGAAACAGCTACAATTAAGCACACATAAGGGGTTCAGGGGAATATGGAGGTTGTAAAGAGCCTATTGCTTAGGCAAGGGCAAACTTTAGGCATGCCCAACAATGGAGAGTGCTAGCACATCTATAAGCCTGCTAGAACACATACTATTAGAGGCTAGGATCCCAGGGGATCAAGTTTGATTCATGGACAATAACTTGCAGTATTGCCATGCCTCAAACCATAGCTTAAACACATAGTGGGGCAGGGGTTTGGGATTCATAATAGAACAGGCAGAAAGAGATCAGTAGGCTATAGTAAGTGTTGAACTATACAGAAGCATTAAGCAGACAGGGATACAAAAGCAGTAAATAAACACATTGTTGTGGTGCTAAAAAAACCTTAAATCAGGACATACAAGTTTCAAAGAAGCAAATAGAGAGAAAGCAAGCAACAGGTCTTGTAAACATGCCACGGTACAAGTAACAAGAGAGAATACTTTTAAGTGTAAGTATAAGTTCAGAAAGACTACGACTGATGGATGTGTTTGTGTTAAAGAAAGAGTCGTGTATTTATAGTGTGAAAAACAGGCAGAAATAAGGTAGAAAAATAATTATGGAACTGGGCATCAATTAAAACAATTATTACAAGAATTCCTTTAATTAGGGAATTCAGACTTAAACGGTAATGAGCAAAAATTATTTAAGGAAAGAGATCAAATAAGCAGCTTGTGCAAAGTAGGCAATTAGGGGTAAATACATAGGAGTTTATTTAGGGGAAGAGTTTTGAAATATACGGTCAAAATAAAATAAGGTAAGAATCAATTAGTACATAGTAAATCAAGGAGTCCGAGATTTGTAATTATTGGTCCATGAATAAACCAAGTCAGAAAGGCTAGGAAAAGTTTTTGACTCAAACCAAGTAACGGAAAAATCAGCAAACAAAGAATGAAATCAATCAGACCTACACAAAGGGAGTGTGAAATTAATCCAAATTTGAAAGCCATTTTAGAGGGAAGTTCAGCACATATAAAGAGCACACAAGTATGCTAGGCTGAATTTAGGAGAAAGAAAGACGTCATGCAAGTGCAAAATCAGTAGGTAGTAGACTATAGGATCATGGTAGTCTCATAGGTCAGCAACGTAGAAGAGAGAGAGTATCAAATAGCATACAAAGAGTCCAGTGGAAAGATTTAGAAGAGTTTAGCAAGGAATCAGAACCATACCGAGCAATATAGAAGAGAGAGAGTATCAAAGAGCATACAAAGGGTCCACTAGAAAGATTTTAGAAAGGATAGCAGGGAATCATAACCATACCGAGAAATAAAGAACGAAACAAAGATTTTGAAGCCTAATTAAGTAGTAGATTTCTGAAACTCGAAATAGGTTCAAAGAGGTTAGGGTTTTAAAATCAAACAAGTTCAGAGATGAAGAACAAGCAAATCACATAGCCAATGGTCTCAAAACTCGAATGAATCCCCAAATTTAGGATTTCTACCATCAATCGAGTGCAGAGATGCAAAGACAAGTAATCAAGGAAGAAGATACTAACGAAACAAGTTCAGAAGTCTCAGAAAGGAACTGGGACCTTTAATATGCTCTTTCAGTAGCAGAAACTCATGAGAAACATAGTAAAAGAACAATATGCGAAACACAGTAGAAGAACTAGCAAGAACACAGTAGAGGAAACATACAAAGAAACCTAGTAGAAGAAACTAATAAGAGCACAGTAGGAGAAACATATAAAAACACAGTAAAAGAAACTAATAAGAATATGGTAGAAGAAACATATAAAGAAACACGGTAGAAGAAACTAATAAGAAACATAGTAGGAGAAACACATACGAGAAAAAGAAAAATCAGAGAACATCTAAGTAACTCAAAAAACCCTAAATCGGAACAAAGGTTTTGAAAGCATAGTTTTTTTTAGAAAAATCTCGAGAAACTGTTTAAAAGCTCAGGGAAAACACGGATCTAGAACGGATCTAGAGAAATCATATGAACCTCAAGAGCTAGGGTTTCAGAGGAACCCAAATGGTGAGAAAGGCTTGGAAAGTCGTTGATCTAAGCAGGGGAAGTCAAAATCAGGCTCGAACAGCCATGGCATGCCGGAGCAAGGCCGGAGACGGCCATAGAACTCGAATCAAACGAAGCCTGGACCAAGCTTCTTTGTGGTTAGGCCTTGAATCTTCAAAAACCAGGCGTGTAGGAGTCATAGGAGGTCGGTATAAGACTTCAATGGCCTCGGAAGCCATAGATTCCGGTGGTTTTAGGGTGTAAATAGAGGGAGGCGGCTAGGGTTTCTGAGAGAGAATTTGGGAGAGGGGGAATCCAGGGGCAACTACCGGTGAGAAATGTGTAGGTTTTGGGGGGTATTGTGAAATTAAAAAGGAAAGGAAGAGTGTGAGCCGTTGATCTGTTCAACGGCTGGGATTAAAAAGGGGGACCGGGTGGGTTATTTTAAAGGGTCGTGGGTCGGGTAATTTTAGGAATTGGGCTGGATAATTGAAATTGAAATTGGGTTCAATTGGGGGTTGATTTAAGGCTACAATTGAAATAAATGGGGCTAGTATTTAAGTAGCCACTTTTCCCTTATTTATTTTATAAAAAATAGTGAAATGATTCTTGGAAATGAATTAAAGGTACTAAAATGATTAGTAATATATAATTAAGAAAATAAAATTACTGGAGACAATTTTACAATTACAAACATGATTAAATCTTAAAATAGGCTAATATTGCAATTATATGCAATTTAGCTTTAAAAATACTAAATAAATTTGTAAAAATATGCGAAAATTATGTTAGCTATATTTAAGAATAAATATGAGAATTCACTAAGTGAATTGCCAAAATGACTATTTGGGGAATAATTATTGGGTTTTTTCTTGATTAAATAGGGCAATAAAATTGATTTAAAAATTAAGAAAAAATAGGATAACCCTTGGACATACTTATATATGCATACATATGCTATTTGGAAGGTATTTAACATATAAAAAATATACAGGGAAAAATTGGATATCAACAGTATTTAGAGTTAGGTTTGTGCGAGGTAGTTCCATTAAGGGAGTAAAGCGCACCCTACAAGGAAGTTCTTCATTCAAGGGTTTGATCGAAACATTATATTATATATTATTAAAAGGAGAGGATAAAACCCTATCTTTAAGCCAAGTGGCAGCATAAAAAAAGCCATGGTAATTAGCTTTTTAGTTAATAATTAGTTATTTCTTATTATATTTGAATTTAAATATCTATAAAAATGATAATAATAAAAAATAAAAAACTAGCATATATATATATATATATATATATATATATATATATATATATATATATATATATATATNGTTAATAATTAGTTATTAGTTAGTATTATATTTGAATTTAAATATCTAAAAAATGAAAATAATAAAAAATAAAAAAGTACCATATATATATATATTAATTTGTTACTTTATTTTAATTAATAAATATAGATATCTCATAATTAGTAATTGAAAATATAAATATATCAAAAATAACTACACATTCAAATTGGGTGGGAGTAGTTTCAAGTTGGAGTGTTAAAATTATTTTAAAATTAAAAAAACAAAAAGAAAAAGAAAAATAAATAAAATTAACTATAATTAAAAAACAAAAAAAGAAGAAGAAAAACTACCCATTCAAATCGGTGAGTAGTTTCAAGTTGGAGTTTTAAAATAAAAAAGTGAAATAAAAAAAATAAAAATTACCATTTCAAATTGGGAGTAGTTTCAAGTTGGAGTTTATAATTGTTTTAAAATAAAAGAAAACAAAAATAAAGCAATAAAATCTTTTGATTCAAATTGTGGAGTAGTTTCTTTCTAATATTCTATATTCTATATATCTTCTATATATTATTAAAAGGAGAGAATAAAGCCCTCTCCTTATGCCAAGTGGTAGCCTAGAAAAAAACCTTATGGAATAGTTAGTTAATAACAAAGAAATTATCTATTGAAAATTAACAATGAAATTAACTACCTAAATTAACTACTAAAACATGGGGGAGAGTTGGTTTAGGTTAGTTAATTTCTTTATTTCATTTTTTAAAATCATTTTCTTTTTTATTTTTTGAAATAAAAAGTATATCTATTCATTAAAATTCAAACAATATTATTGAGAAAAATATAATAAAATTTAAAATAAAAAATATATATTTTCAAGAGTAATAAAATGTATATCTTCTATTATATTACAAAAAAATAGCAGACAAAAATATTAAACAAGTAATATGCTAATAATCTATCTATATATTATTAAAAGCCAAAGAAAAAGGCACCACATTAATACAAGTGGTAGCCTAGATAAAAGCCACATGACATAATTAGTTAATAACAAAAAAATTATTTATTGAAAATTAACAAAGAAATTAACTACTCAAACATCAGTAAAGGTTGGGTATATCGTATTGACAAATAAATGACAATTGGAATTTATTAAAGCAATGCGGTCTAATAGTATCAAACAAGAATGATTATAAATTAATTTTTTCATTTTAATATTGACCGCGCATCGCGCGGGTACGACTACTAGTTTGGTTAGAATAGTAAAATTTTAAAATTTCAATTATCATGCCACATTTTCGGAGATATAGAGCTAAGAACACAAATATTTGGTGTTATAAATAATATTAAGAGTGAATGTCCATGGATTATGAAATTACGTAAAGACAAGTTTTTTAGTCATGAACTAGTCTAGTTATTTGGTCACTAAGATTAGTTACTTGGTCACCAAGATTTATTATTTGACCACCAATACGTTACTTGGTTACGAAGCAACTTTCTTATAAATAGGAGCCTCCTCTGGAAAAATATTATAAATGAGATTATCAATAAAAGTTTATTAATTATCTTATTTTCAAAAGAGTTTGTCCGAAGATGTGCCGAAACTTAAAATCACCAAGCAGGCAAGCACTACTACTTCTACGAAAACAAAGTTTCAAAGGAAATACGTGCTTTAAATAGTTACCCTCTTTAAGGGGCCTTATGTAGTTCTTAAAATTACTTTTAGGAAACTGGGCACGTGACTGCAGACACAAAAGAAAAAAGTCTTCTTTTTCCCTTAAATTCGATACCGAGTCAAACTATCTCATTTAAATTAAAACAACGGGAGTACAAGAAATAAGTTTGTTTGAAGATAAAGATTTTTTTAATAAGTTTGAAGTATCTTCAGTCCATTATTTGTTTTTTAAAATAAAATTTTATTTTCTACTGTGTTTTTCAATTTTTAAACAAATTTTTGAAACAAAAGAAACAATTTTTGAAGATATGGTCGTAAGTCATTTAAACAATTCACCTCAATTTATACAATAAATCAAGTAATTACATATACGTATTATAACCTCTAGAGTCTTTATAACATCACACTATCGACAAAACTCAAAGACATTAGAAGACAAAAGGGAAAAATAAAAACAATACTCTATATATAAAAGCCTATCAATATTTTGCATCGATTCAAAAGAATAAATAATTAAACACAAATGTTATACTTCATAGACAAATTAAAAAGCAATACTTTTGTCATACTAATATGTTTATGTGTTGTCTTTTGACAAATAATTATCTCTTTTAGAACTCTGCATGTAACTTACACAAAGCGAAATACATCCCTAGGGATATACATTGCCAATGTATAGTCAAATAGTCATGTAAGTTTAAAGTTATATACAGTCAATTAAAAAAATAAAATGAGTAATTCAGAACAAAAACCAACCCAATATTAATTCAATATAGAGGGAAGTACTTGGAAGTAAAATGTTACAATCCGAATTTCCCACATTGGGAATCGTGATAGCGCCTACTCGTAGAAACTAGCAAGACACGAAATTTAGAAATCTTTAACCTTTTCATTTTTAATACTTTTAACTATTGGTAATAACAGGTGATAAACAGTAAAATAATAGCGGAAGACGAAAATTTAAGCGGAAGACTTTGACAAATATAATACCAAAACCGATACGAAAAGCCAACATATGTCTCTTCCCAGAAACCGGTGTCACAACATTCACGGACTGTCTATGATTACTACATACAAATGTCTGAAAGAAAGAAACTCAATCTACCTCGGATACAAATGATAACAGAACATAATAGTAGATAAAAGAGATGTCGGGCCTGCGGACGCCTGCAGGACTACCTCGGGATCACTTTGGACTGAAGGCTAGCTCCCGAGCTACTGCTGCTGTCACAATGCCGCCTCGGTATCTGCACAGAGTGGAGAGTGTAGCATCATCACAACCGACCCCATATGCTGGTAAGTGCCTGGCCTAACCCCGGCGAGGTAGTGACGAGGCTAGGACCAGACTCCAGATAGACCTGTGCAGTTATATATATATGTATAGCGGAAAAATAAACTAGAACAAACAATTAAAGCTGGGAAGGGGAAACATGCTTCGGGGAATAACAGACAAACAAAATCTCAAGAGAATTATAAGGAAACCAAAATTCAACTTCTAACAAGTATAAGGAAAACAAAGGCAGATTTCACTTTTGGTTCACATCTCGTTGCAGGTGTGCTACCCGATCCCATTTCTCATATCTTGTGGTAGGCGTACCACCCGTTCCCATTTCATCATATCTTGTGGTAGGCGTACCACCCGCTTCCATTTACATTATATGCTCCCATTTTATTATATCTCGTGGTAGGCGTACCACCCGCTCTCATTTACAAGCCAACACAAAATCACAAGGAACCGCGGCAAGGAACAAAAGCAATATAATAACTTTCCAGCAAGGGAACAACAATACCAAAACAAACATCCCGACAAGGGAGAATCAGCTATAACCAATCCTAACTCGACTGCTACTCAGCTCAATTAGCACCAATACTTAATCATAAATAAAATCCACGAGAATAAACCAGATCTTTGCTCAATGTCGAGAATCATCATTAAAGCATCCATAGCAACATTTAAGAACACAATATCTGTCAATATAAGACTCACGGTCATGCTCGACACCAACGTATAGATACTTGTCACCATGCCTCAACAAGAAGCAATTATCAAATAGGACACAACTCCTAATCCCTCAAGCTAAGGTTAGACCGTACACTTACCTCAAACTTCCACGGCCAACTCAAGCCTCAAACACCGCCTTTCCTTTTGAATCCGGCTCCAAATCAATCGTATCTATACATAATCGACTTTCTAACATCAACAAACGCTGAACAATTCAATTCCAATGTCTAATTATATCTTTCAAATCATTCTTCCGAAAAATCCAAAAAGCGAACCTGGGCCCGCTTGATCAAAACACGAGGTTCGAACCAAAATCCGATTCCCCATTCACCCACGAGCCCAAATATATAATTATTTCCATAATTCGACCCCAAAACGAGGTCTAAATCACAATTAATCAAAAAGCCCTAACTCTACCCAAATCCCTAATTTTCTACCCTTAATTTTATGTTTTAGGCCTAGAAATCTAGTGGGTGTAGATTAAAATGGAAGATAACAAGTTAAAAATTACTTACCCAAGAGATTATGGTGAGGAAATGCTTCAAAAATTGCCTAAGAGCTTTGGAGAAGAAGAGGTTTGTGATATTTAATGAAAATCGCGTAAGTGTTCTGTTTTGGTCTTTTAAAAATCACTGGGCAAAAACACTCTTCGCATTCACGACAGGTCCACCGCGTTGGTGATGGGTTAGGCTTGGCAAGCCTTCGCGTTCGCGGAATAAGGCTCGCGTCGTGGAGTAGAAACTCCTCGAGCCTCGCGTTCGCGTAGGGTAATTGCCCCACCCCCTGCCCAGGCTCAATTGGCCATCGCGTTTGCGTGGCCAGGATCGCGTTCGCGAAGAGATAACTCCCCACTGCCTCGCGTTCGCGACCTGTGCTATGCGTTCCCGTAGAAGGAATCTGGCACCTGGGATATTTGCCTTACGCGTTCGCGAGAGGGACCACGCGCACGCGAAGGGTAAAATCCCTGGGCACTCAACAGCAAAAACCTCTCGAAACACATCTGAAACACACCCGAGCCCTCGGGGCTCCTAACCAAACATACACACTAACTCAATGACATCATACGAACTTATCCGAGCGATTAAATCGCCAAAATAACCTCAATAACAACGAATTAAACCTCAAAATCAAAGAATTTTTCTCAAACTTCATAAAACATCAACTTTTGCAATTTAGCTCCAAATCACGTCAAATGACATCCATTTTTCACCAAATTCTACAGAAACGTCTTAAATCATATATAAGACCTGTACCGGGCGCCGGAACCAAAATACGGGCCCGATGCCATCATCTTCTAATCAAATTTCATTTCAAAATACTTTAAACAATTTCAGAAAACAATTTTCTTTAAAAATTCATTTCTCGGGCTTGGGACCTCGGAATTCGGTTCTGGGCATACACCCAAGTCCCGTATTTTCCTACGGACCCTCCAGTACTGTCAATCCACGAGTCCGGGTCCATTTGCATGTCAAATTAATTCAATTATTAGCCAAATTTTATCATTTTTCACATATTTTCTTATATAAGCTTTCCGGCTACGTGCCCGGACTGTGCATGCAAATCGAGGTGACTTTAAATGAGGTTTTCAAGGCCTCGGAAACACAGAATTAAATTTAAAATCAAGTGATGACCTTTTGGGTCATCACATTCTCCACCTCTAAAATAATTGTTCGTCCTCGAACGGACAGAAGAAGGAAGTACCTGAGTCGGGGAAAAGATGGGGATAACGGCTCCGCATATCGGAATTGGACTCCCAGGTCAATGCCTCAGCAGGCTGACCTCTCCACTGAACACGGACAAAGGGAAAACTCTTCGACCTCAATTGACGAACCTGCCGGTCTAGGATAGCCACCAGATCCTCCTCATAAGACAAGTCCTTGTCCAACTGGACAGTGCTGAAATCTAACACGTGGGAGGGATCGCCGTGATACCTCCAAAGCATGGATACATGAAATACTGGATGTACGGCTGTTAAGCTCGGCGGCAATGCAAGTCTATAAGCCACCTCTCCCACTCGATCAAGAATCTCAAACGAGCCAATGAACATAGGGCTAAACTTGACCTTCTTCCCAAATCTCATCACGCCCTTCATAGGCGACACACGAAGCAATACGCGCTCACCGACCATGAAAGCCAAATCTCGATCCTTGCGGTCGGCATAACTCCTTTGCCTGGATTGAGCTGAACGAAGCCTATCCTGAATTATCCTGACCTTGTCCAAGGCATACTGAACTAGATCCATGCCCAACAACCGAGCCTCCCCCGGCTCAAACTATCCAATCGGAGACCGACACCGCCTAAAATATAAGGCCTCATAAGGAGCCATCTGAATACTCGACCGGTAGCTGTTCTTGTAGGTGAACTCTGCTAAAGGCAAAAACTGATCCCACGGGCCTCTAAAGTCAATAACACAAGCTCGGAGCATATTCTCCAAAATTTGAATAGTCTGCTCGGACTGCCCGTCCGTCTGGGGATGAAATGCTGTGCTCAACTCAACCCGTGTGCCCAACTCTCGTTGAACTGCTCTCCAGAAATGCTAGGTAAACTACGTACCTCGGTCTGAAATGATAGACACGGGCACACCATGAAGGCGAACAATCTCCCGGATATAGATCTCAGCTAACCTCTCAGAAGAATAGGAGACTTCCATAGGAATGAAATGTGCTGACTTGGTCAGCCTATCAACAATGACCCATACTGCGTCGAACTTCTTCCGAGTCTGCGGGAGTCCAGTAACAAAGTCCATAGTGATCCGCTCCCATTTCCACTCGGGAAGCTCAATCCTCTTAAATGAACCACCGGGCCTCTGATTCTCGTACTTGACCTGCTGACAATTCAAACACCGAGCCACATATACAACGATATCCTTCTTCATTCTCCGCCACCAATAATGCTGCCACAAATCCTGATACATCTTCGCGGCGCCCGAATGAATAGAGTACTGGGAGCTATGAGCCTCCTCTAAAATTAACTTTCGAAGACCATCCACATTAGGCACACAAACCCGACCCTGTAATCTCAAAACTCCATCATCACCTATAGTAACCTACTTGGCACCTCTGCTCTGCACCGTGTCTCTAAGGACACACAAATGGGGATCATCATACTGCCGATGACGGATACGCTCCAATAAAGAAGAACGAGCGACCGTGCAAGCTAACATACGATTGGGCTCAGAAACATCCAGCCTCACGAACTGATTGGCCAAAGCCTGAACATCCAAAGCAAGCGGTCTCTCACCGGCCGAAATATAAGCAAGACTGCCCATACTGGCTAACTTCCTACTCAAAGCATCGGCCACCACATTGGCCTTTCCCGGACTATATAAGATGGTGATATCATAATCTTTCAACAACTCCAACCACCTCCTCTGCCTCAAATTCAACTCCTTTTGCTTGAACAAATACTGAAGACTCTTATAATCCGTAAATACCTCACATGCCACACCATACAGATAATGCCTCCAAATCTTCAATGCGTGAACTATGGCTGCCAACTCCAAATCATGAACCGTATAGTTCTTCTCATTAATCTTTAACTTCCGCGAAGCATAAGCAATGACATTGCTATCCTGCATCAACACTGCACCAAGTCCAGTACGAGAAGCATCGAAATAAACTGTATAAGGCCCTGAACCTGTGGGCAAAACCAACACCAGTGCCGTTGTCAGAGCTGTCTTGAGCTTCTGAAAGCTCGCCTCACACTCATCCGACCATCTGAACTGGGCACCCTTCTGGGTCAACCTGGTTATCGGGGCTGCAATAGATGAAAACCCCTCCACGAACCGACGATAGTAGCCTGCCAATCCTAAGAAACTCCAAATATCTGTAGTTGATGCTGGTCTAGGCCAGTTCTTAACTACCTTAATCTTCTTTGGGTCCACGTAAATACCCTCAGCTGATACAACATGACCCAAAAATTCAACTGAACTCAACCAGAACTCACACTTAGAGAACTTAGCATATAACTGACTATCCCTCAGAGTCTGAAGAACCACTCTAAGGTGCTGCTCGTGCTCCTCCTGGCTTCGGGAACATATCAATATATCATCAATGAAGACTATCACGAACGAATCCAAATAAGGCCTGAACACTCGGTTCATCAAATCCATAAAAGTTGTTGCGACATTTGTCAACCCGAATGACATCACTAAGAACTCATAATGCCCGTACCGAGTGCGGAAAGTTGTCTTAGAGACATCAAATGCCCTAATCCTTAACTGATGGCAGCCAGATCTCAAGTCAATCTTTGAAAATACCTTGGCACCCTGAAGCTGATCGAACAAATCATCAATCCTCGGCAGCAGATACTTATTCTTGATGGTAACCTTGTTCAATTGCCGGTAATCAATACACATTCTCATTGACCCATCCTTCTTTTTAACAAACAACATCGACGCACCCCAAGGCGAAACACTGGGTCTAATGAAACCCTTCTCATGCAAGTCTTGCAATTGCTCCTTTAACTCTTTCAACTCAGGCGGGGCCATATGATACGGCAAAATAGAAATGGGCTGAGTGCCCGGAGCCAAATCAATACAGAAATCAACATCCTTGTCAGGTGGCATACCCAACAGGTCAGAAGGTAATACCTTAGGAAACTCACGAATAACGGGCACAGAATTGATAGAGGGAACCTCAAAACTAGAATCACGAACATAGGTCAAATAGGCCAAACACCCCTTCTCGATCATACGCCGAGCCTTCACATACGAGATAACACTACAGGTAGAATGACCAGGAGTCCCTCTCCAATCTAAAGGAGGCAAACCCGGTAAGGCTAAGGTCACTGTCTTGGCATGACAATCCAAGATAGCGTGGTAAGGTAATAACTAGTCCATCCCTAATATAACATCAAAATCGACCATGTCTAGAAGCAATAAATCTACACGAGTCTCAAGGACACCAATCACCACAATGCAAGAACGATGGACTCTATCTACCACAACAGAATCATCCACCGGTGTAGACACATATATAGGGACACTCAAGGAATCACTAAGCATGACCAAATACGGTGCAAAATAAAATGACACAAAGGAGTAGGTAGACCCTGGATAAAATAAAACTGAAGCACCTCTACCCCTAGTACCTCTACCTCCACCTCTAGCACCTCTAGCACCTCTACCTCCACCTCTAGCACCTCTACCTCTAGCACCTCTACCTCCACCTCTAGCATCTCTACCCCCACCTCTAGCTGGCTGGGCGGCCTGTGGGACACCTCGTGCCTGAACCATAGCACGGGAACCCTGATACAGAGAACTGCTCGAAGCTCGAGGGCAGTACCTAGAAATGTTCCTCGTGTCGCCATAGGTAAAACAAGCCCTTAGCGGCTGGGGCTGACAACCCTGGAAACTCTGAATCGGTGGTGCACTAATAGGAGCTGGTGGTGCACTGTAGGACTGCTGATCAGGATACTGCATCTGAGAACCACGATGCGCCGTGAGAAACCTGAAGTGCTGACCGAAAAGGCCTAGGAGGATGGACTCTATCATATGAATCCTTGCCTCCAGACGAGGCACCACTGAATGTGCCTGACTGACGGGGTCTCTTGTCTGCCCTATGACCACCCCCCTGTGATAGCACCATCTCAACTCTCCGGGCCACATTGGCCACCTCCTGGAAGGATATGTCACTCCTAGTCTCTCTAGCCATCTGAAGACGAATCGGCTAAATGAGTCCATCAATGAACCGTCTCACTCTCTCCCTCTCAGTGGGAAGTATGATAAGAGCATGGTAAGCCAAATCAATGAATCTGGTCTCGTACTGCGTGACAGTCATGGATCCTGCTGTAGGCGCTCGAACAGCCTCTGATAGGCCTCTCGCTGTGTGATTGGGAAAAACTTCTCCAGAAATAGCTATGTGAATTGCTCCCAGGTAAAGACTGGTGATCCTGCTGGTCTAGCTTAGCAATAATCCCTCTACCAAGTCTTGGCGGATCCTGACAAGGGAAATGTAGCAAAGTCGACCCCGTTGGTCTCAACTATCCCCATGTTCCGAAGAACCTCGTGATAGTTGTCTAGATAATCCTGGGGATCCTCAGTAGATGCATTGCTGAAGGTAGTAGTGAAGAGCTTGGTGAACCTGTCCAATCTCCACAAAACATCGGCAGACATGGCTGCACCATTGTCGGTCTGTGCTACCACACCCGGCTGAACCGCTCCAACTGGCTGAGCTACTAGAGTCAGAAACTGGGGAGCTACCTACTCCGGAGTACGAGTAGCAGGAGTCTGGGCTTCTCCTACAGCCTGAGAGACGGCTAGTGCTACAGGAAGTAAACCTGCCCTGGTGACACTCTCCATAAGGCCCACTAGACCGACCAGAGCATCCTGAAGAACTGGGGTGGCAATAAACCCATCTGGGACCTGAGCCGGGCCCACTAGAACTGCTGGGGCCAGAACCTCGTCATCAAAGTCAACCTGAGGCTCTGCCACAGGTGCTGCTGCCCTGGGCTGAGCTCTGCCCCTACCTCGGGCTCTAGCACAACCTGGGCCTCGCCCTTTGCTCCTCGTGGGAGCTGCTGCTGGGAGCTAGGGCTGCTGATCGGTAGATAAGGAAGCGCGTATTCTCTCCATCTGCAAAAGAACAAGTAGATAATAAGTTAATATTGAGAAACCAAACCGCACGACAAGAAAGAACAAATGTGAAGTTTTCCTAACTCGGTAGCCTCTGGGGGATAAATACAGACGTCTCCGTACCGATCCCTCAGACTCTACTGAGCTTGTCCGTGAATTGTGAGACCTATGTAACCTAGTGCTCTGATACCAACTTGTCACCACCCGGATTTCCCACCCTCGGGAGTCGTGATGGCGCCTACTCATAGAAGCTAGGAAAGCCACAAAATTTAGAAATCTTTAACCTTTTCATTTTTAATACTTTTAACTACTGGTTATAACAGGTGATAAACAGTAGAATAATAGCGGAAGACGAAAATTTAAGCGGAAGACTTAGACAAATATAATACCAAAATCGATACGAAAAGCCAACATATGTCTCTACCCAGAAACCGGTGTCACAACATTCACGGGTTGTCTATGATTACTACATACAAAAAGAAAGAAACTCAGTCTGCCTCGGATACAAATGATAACAGAACATAATAGTAAATATAAGAGATGTCGGGCCTGCGGACGCCTGCAGAACTACCTCGCGATCTCTGTGGACTGAAGGCTGGCTCCCGAGCTACTGCTGTTGTCCCAGTGCCGCCTCGGTATCTGCATAGAGTGCAGAGTGTAGCATCAGCACAACCGACCCCATGTGCCGGTAAGTGCCTGGCCTAACCCCGACGAGGTAGTGACGAGGCTAGGACCAGACTCCAGATAAACCTATATATATATATATATATATATATATATATATATATATATATATATATATATATATATATATATATANCGGAAAAATAAACTAGAACAAACAATTAAAGCTGGGAAGGGGAAACATGCTTCGGGGAATAACAGACAAACAGAATCTCAAAAGAATTATAAGGAAACCAAGATTCAACTTCTAACAAGTAAAAGAAAAACAACGGCAGATTTTACTTTCGGTTCATATCTTGTGGCAGGCGTGCAACCCGTTCCCATTTCATCATATCTTGTGGTAGGCATACCACCCGTTCACATTTCATCATATCTGTGGTAGGCGTACCAGCCGCTCCCATTTACATTATATCTCGTGGTAGGCGTACCACCCGCTCCCATTTCATTATATCTCGTGGTAGGCGTACCACCTACTCCCATTTACAAGACAACACAAAATCACAAGGAATCCTGGCAAGGGACTAAAAGCATATAATAACTTCCCGGCAAGGGAAGAACAATACCAAAACAAACATCCCGGCAAGTGAGAATCAGCTATAACCAATCCTAACTTGACTCCTACTCAGCTCAATGAGCACCAATAATTAATCATAAATAAAATCCACGAGAATAAACCAAATCTTTGCTCAATATCGAGAATCATCAATTAAAGCATCCATAACAACATTTATGAACACAATATCTGTCAATATAAGACTCACAGTCATGCTCGACACCAACATATAGATACTCGTCACCATGCCTATACGTCCTACTCAACAAGAAGCAATTAGCAAATACGACACAACTCCTAATCCCTCATGCTAAGGTTAGACCGGACACTTACCTCAAACTTCAACGGCCAACTCAAGCCTCAAACACCGCCTTTCCTTTTGAATTCGGCTCCAAATCAATCGTATCTATACATAATCGACTTTATAACATCAATAAAGGCTAAACAATTCAATTCCAATGCCTAATTATAGCTTTCAAATCATTCTTCCCAAAAATTCAAAAATCGACCCCGCTCCCGCTTGGTCAAAACACGAGGTTCGAACCAAAATCCGATTCCCCATTCACCCACGAGCCCAAATATATAATTATTTCCAAAATTCAATCCCAAAATGAGTTCTAGATCACAATTAATCAAAAAGCCCTAACTCTACCCAAATTCCTAATTTTCTACCATTAATTTCATGTTTTAGGCCTAGAAATCTAGTGGGTGTTCATAAAAATGGAAGATAACAGGTTAAAAATTGCTTACGCAAGAGATTATGGTGAGGAAATGCTTCAAAAATCGCCTAAGAGCTTTGGAGAAGAAGAGGTTTATGAAATTTTATGAAAATCCCGTAAGTGTTATGTTTTGGTCTTTTAAAAATCACTGGGCGAAAACACTCTTCGCGTTCGCGATAGGTCCACCGCGTTCGCGATGGGTTAGGCTTGGTAAGCCTTCGCGTTCGCGGAATAAGGCTCACGTTCGTGGAGTAGAACTGTTCGTGTTCAAGGTATCGCATTCGCGTAGGGTAATTGCCCCACCCCCTGCCCAGTCTCAATTGGCCATCACGTTCGCGTGGCCAGGACCGCATTCGCGAAGAGATGACCCCCCACTGCCTTGCGTTCACGACCTGTGCTACGCGTTTGCATAGAAGGAATCTGGCACCTGGGATATTTGCCTTATGCGTTCGCGAGAGGGACCACGCGAACGCGAAGGGTAAAATCCCTGGGCACTCAACAGCAAAAACCTGCAACTTTTCTTAAGTCAAAAACCTTCCGAAACACACCCGAGACCTCGGGGCTCCTAACCAAACTTTCCGGCTACGCGCTCGGACTGCACACACAAATCAAGGTGTTTCTAAATGAGGTTTTCAAGGCCTCGGAAATACATTAAATTTTAAAGCAAGTGATGACCTTTTGGGTCATCAGATAAAAACATTATCAAAGGTGCTTACTTAAACAACTCTTTGTCCTTAGCATGGCACCTATATTGATTTCTTCCTTAAATCTAGGTCCTCCTTTTTTGTTCTTCTGAGTTTTTTTGTTTACTTTTAAATACAACAAATTCATTTTCCTTACCATTTCAAGCTCTATTCGATGTCGATCTCTATGTCTCCCTTTATTCTCTTGCTTGAAGAGAGTCGAGCACTATGCACTACAAGAAAATGGGCCTATGGAAATGTTATTTTGGCAACGGATTACCAACCATTGCCATAGATCTAATATAGTAACGGTTGAAACGGTTACAATAGAATTTCGGTGCTATCAGCACACTATGGTAACGGTTATTCATTCCCCCTCGTTTTTTTCACTGAAATTTTACTGGCCAGCCAAGATAATTATAAGTGACCTATATTTTATATTTTTAACTAATTTAATACAAAAACCCCTCCCCCATCGATACACCTGAAACAACTACTCGGCCCAGTACTATATCCAAACTCCCACCGTCGAACACCCGAAATCCCCTCGTCGATACACCCAAAATCATCTCTTTTCTTTTTGCATCTTTGCCTTGTTTAAGATTAATGGCCGAGTTTCATAAAATACCTCTTTATTAGACCTCCATAATCTTCAAACCCTAGAGTTCCCAAAGCCCAAAACCGTGAGGACAGTTGGGGTCTTTCCGGAAAATCTGAAAGACACTTCCATCGGTCTTTCCGGCACTTCATCAAGGACAGTTGGTTGACCGGCACTTCTCCGGCACTCCTTCCCCAAATCCCCAAATTATAAAATCAGATTTGTGCTCGAATCAGAGAAGCCCAAAATCACCATAGCCTGGTAATTTTCTTAATTATTTTGGTCATTTTTACCGTTTTGGTTACCAATTCTATACGTCTTTACTGTGTTTTTTAGTTCTTGGCAAAAAAGTTCTTAATTCATGTTGTTGTCTTTTGGGTTCTGTGTTCAATTCATGCTGTAGTCCTGTGTTTTTAGTTCTGTGTTTAAAAGTGATTTAATGAGGTGAGAATATATGTTAATTAATCATGGTTAAATGCTAGAAGTTTATGAACAATGATATGTCATGTATCGGCTGCTTATCAGATGTCTGGATTTCTTTGTTTCAGTGCCTGAGTAATTTTGAATGCTTTTTTTTTCCTTATTAACTTTTCCACAGAAGTTGGATAAGCTTTACTTCCGATCATTCTTGAGTTACATGTTAACCTGAACATCCAGTTGTGCATATTTCATTAAACTTGAATCTGATTCGACTAGTTAAGAAAAATAATATCTTTAATTTCTGTAGCTTGACTTATCCAAAAAAAAAATTATTTGTAGCTTGAGCATATGAATGCACAGTGCTGTCAACATGGCAGCCATAAGAATTTTACCCACATAATTGCTCTTCTTCTTTGGATCTGCATAATCCATTCCTACAACCAATACATAAAGTTGTTTACACCCAATAAAGGTGTTGTGGTTTCTTATAACATAAACACTTGACACATTGACAAACAACCATCAGAAGCATGATTATAAAGATCAAAACACCCACTCATTTTGACTGCCACAAACAGAAATGTCTATTTAGGTGCTAATCAAATTGAAATTCTCTACCATAAGAAAATAATCTGGAAATAACAGGCAACCGCTAAGGCTTTGGTCTATTGGTAAGAGCGCAACTTGTGATGTGCGGCTTAGACGCATGTCACGAGTTCCAACACTACGGCAGCCAAGGGTAGAGGGCAGGTCCATTAACCTCCAAATTCGAATGTGCACCACTCGGGGATTACTTGGTTATCAAAGAAAGGCATAATAACAAGCAAAATAATAGACAATTTAAGAGCTCACCTCCTAAAGGCATATATCTATTAGACCTTGGCTGACTTCTTGTTCTGCCTAAGTTTTGCATTGCAGAAGTTCTTCAATGCTTAAAAAAGCAAATAATCCAATTAAATATTACTAGTCAAACTATCAAAAACCAATAACGACTTGTAAGCTCTTAGATAGGATTTTTCTTCCAACAAGAGCTGAGTCTAGGAAATTCACCTCTAGGAGCTTTAAAAGAAACTGCTTTTTCTTGCGTAATCGTCTCTGAAACAAAAAGTGTGGGAAAAAAAATGTTTTCCTTGACTGCAATTTTCTGAAGATAAACATTTTCTAACTACTTACTTGACATCCACAAGGAACTTAATGGTTTTTATTGTTTAAACATGACTCTACACATTCTTTGAAAAGTATAATAACTTAATCACATCTTTCCTATTCATATTGTAAGAGATGATTTTTAAGAAGTTAACTTTTAAAGGTCTTAAATTGCTTTAGTGTTTGTGACTTTCTGAGTTTCACCCTTAAAAGCAGTGGTCAATGTCAAATTAATATGATTTTGGTTTATTTAGTTAGTTTTGTTGATTTATTGTATAGGATATCTATGGATAATGGTGATAAAAGTTGGATGAATGTCCTGAGATGGACAGATGAGTGTATCCGTGGAGTGAATAATTTTATTGATAAGGCATTTGAACGAGCAGCCCAAGGAAATGAAATATTATGCCCTTGCAAAAAGTGCATGAATCGCTATTGGTATTATAGAAATGTGGTGGAGGATTATTTGGTTGTTCATGAATTTGTTGATGGTTATACCAAATGGGTTTTCCACGGGGAAGAATTTTCCTCGAGAAATACACCTCATCCCAGCAATGATGATGAAGGTTCTACTATGCGGGACGATATTGACGGACTACTTCATGATACATTTAGAAATATAGAGGGTCGGGCAGGGGATGAAGAAGGAGTTGGGGAAAGACTATCTGGAGATGCAAAGAAGTTTTTCAAATTGCTGGAGGAAGGAAAAAAGAGTTATATCCAGGTTGTGAAAATTTCAGTAAACTGAGTTTCACTATTCGATTGTACTTGCTTAAATCCTTGCATGGGTTGAGTAAAATGGCTTTCTCTAATTTGTTAGAGTTGATAAAAGAGGCATTTCGCTTTGCTCAGGTTCCAAAATCTTTCAACAAGGCTAGAAACATGATAACAAATTTGGGTCTTCGTTATGAAAAAATACATGCATGCCCTAATGATTGCATGTTATTTTGGAGAGAAAATGCGAATGTCGATAACTGCTCTATTTGTGGGTCTTCAAGATGGAAGAGTGCTGGTCCTTTGACTAAAGCAAGATCTAAAATCCCTGGATAGGTATTAAGGTTCTTTCCTTTAAAGCCTAGGCTTCAGATGATATTCATGTGTCCTGAAACGGCTGCTGCAATGAGATGCATGCTAATGAATGACCCGATGATGGGAATGTAAGACATCCTGCTGATGGGGAAGCTTGGAAGGCTATTGATTCTTTGCACCCAGACTTATTTAGAGATGCTAGGAATGTTATATTGGGTCTTTCAAGTGATGGTTTCAACCTGTTTCGAACCATGAGCATTTCTCATAGCACGTGGCATGTTATGTTAATGAATAATAATTTATCACCGTGGATTTGCATGAAGCCAGAGTATATAATGTTGTCTATGATCATTCCAGGTCCATCATCTCCAGGAAATTATATAGATGTGTACCTACGACCATTAATTGAAGAATTGAAGGAACTATGGGAAATTGGGATAGACACATTTGATGCTGAAACCAACCAAACTTTCCGAATGCATGCTGCCTTAATGTGGACAGTTAGTGACTTTCCAACATTAGCAATGCTTTCAGGATAGAGCACTAAGGGAAGATTGGCATGCCCCACTTGCAATTATGACACATGTTCTCAATATCTCAAACATAGTCATAAGATGTATTACTTGGGCCATCGATGATTTTTGCCTCGTGATCATCCATTCCGACGAGATAAGAAGTCTTTTAATGGTAAGGAGGAGCATAGACTTGCACCTGCTCCATTGTCGGGTGAAGAAGTGTTTGAAGAGCTGCTTGAATTCAACAATATCTTTGGAAAGAGCTCTAAANTCCGAAGTAAATTCAAACACATACGTTCCGGAGAACTATCTATGGTCTTGAAGGGGCCCTCCCGTGCATAAGGATGTATCAAAAAAAGGCAAGGATTGAAAGTAGAAGCCAGAAAAAAACATATTTATATTCATATAAATCCTTATATACAATTGCATCTTACATGATTACAAAAGCTTCTTTTACAAAAAAGAAAAAAGGGAGAAAATACACGTAGGATACAAGTCCAAGGGGAGCATCCTACGTATAGCGCCTCCGAAGTCATCCTCCCAGTCATACGACCTCAAAGACAAAATCTTCCAACTCCGACCCCACAGGGATCTCATCCCCATCTTCCCAAAATGGCATCTTCAAAACGAAGCCGGGAGAAGAGCAAAATGACGAGGGGATACCAGAAGAAGGCGAGAAGTGGCTGGGTAAAAAATTTGGCTAGCACAGACTCCGCCAGCATGCTTCCACCGAAGCCACTTCTCGAGATGTCGCCTCGGCCCGGAAGGCAACGGCTGAGTTGAGCCCATCACCACACCCCCCGAAATCCAAAGGGGGTGTAATACGCCGGGCCGAGGAAGGAGGGTGAGCAGCAGTGTATAATCCGAGCCCCCTCTTGAGCAGCGGTGGATAATCTGAATCTTTCTCCAGGTCAGAGGACACCGACCTCCTACATCACCGTACAAGGCCAACAACAACAAAAACAACAACAACAACAACAGCATCACAGTAGGACAAGCCCGTCCCGCCAGAGAAAAGTTCAGGGTTGGCCCATGGCGTGACCGGCATAAAATCATAAGGCCATAGGCCTCAAACATTGCAGAGCAACAAAGGCCGGAAAAGTGGTTGGGAAAGCAAGAAGGGCATGTATCGAAGGAAGCTTTTTGAATGAAGAATAGATTGCAAAGGAGCCCCATATATATAGAGGGAGAACAAAGTAACCGATGGTGCCATTATCGCCCTCGAGAAACATAGCGACAGGTGAAATTAATATGTTCGTGGAAGATGAAACGATAGCGACAAAACGACGGCACGGAATGACAACAAGGATGCGGCCCGAAGAGCGAGGAATCATAATATTTCTAGAAAGTTCCGAAGAGCGGGAAGGAAAAATGCCTCGACTTCTGTGAAGGAAGGCTGAGCCATCGGCTTAATGGCATGTCGAGGACCCACGAGGAGGAGCGTCAAAAACAATTCTTATCACTTCCTTCTAAGAAACGCGGAGACTATCTATGTGCGGGGAAATCGGGAGACCAATTTTCCCTCAACATAATGCTTCGAAGAACAAATCCCGAAGGCACGGGATCTCGATTCGGTCACCTCCCTCGAGATCTAACCGCCGCCTTGCCCAGATCGGGCATCGACTAAGACCCTGATGGGTGAAGATATCCCCCGAGGGATGTATCCGGGGTCCACGAGACTTGTCCAAACGGCTCGACGTCAGCTCCCCTACAACCTAAGAAAAGCAGGTTATCACATCTCATTCTTTTATTGTATTATTTATTCCATATTAAGTTTGGACGCCCCCTTTTTCTATAAAAGAAGGGTCACCAACACCTTGTAGCTCATCTCCAATTGTCTTACAAAGAAAGCAATAATATTCTCTCTCTCCCTTTCTCTAAATCTCTCTATGGTTCTAAATCATATCTATTGATAGTTATTCTCTTGGTTTGTCAAATAAATATATCTCGAGATCATCCTTTGTATTTTATTGTTTCTTCATTTATTCTTCGTCATTTAGCTCAAGATTGACGATATAAAGCCTTGTATGCACATATTTATCTGTTATCCCCTTCCAGATTACCCTCGATAAGTTTATCTTTAATAGGCCCGAGGTAGGCTAGAGGTCCGGCCCCGAGGTATCTACTGGCTTGTCCTAAGCCCGGGAACATCTCTTACTGGTTCGATTATCGTTTTTCTCTAGCTCGATATTTACTGTTTTACTCCATATTTACTATTAATCGCCCTTTCAAACTAGCTCGGGAACAAATCACGTATTTTTAGAATTCCATTTACAAATTTAATTGTTGTTACCATTTTCACGGTAAACAGATGTAAATAAGAGAATTTATGATAGAGTGGATTCACGAATAATGCATCTCGTTCAAAGAGTAGGTGCATGCAATGTTTTGTGATTCAGCATCTTGTCAAGACCATGTTTACGAGAACTCTTCAATATGGATGTACATGTACAACAAGTAAACTTTTGTTTCGTTTATAATGATGTACTGAGGTGTGACTTAATTGGTGACTTTAGGTTGATAGGGAAATAACTTTATCGATGCCCCTCGACTCCACATCCCTAACGCACGTTGGTAACATACTAATATGAAATATTATTAGGTGGTGCAGTGACATTAATAGGAACAAGGGTACTCCTCTAAGCAACAAGTTCTACCAATCCCTCTATGGCTCGATACATTCTCCTAACAAACGCTTGGGCAATCTCCCTCAGATTCGATGGTGGGGTCATTCCCTCCTAACTGCGTCAAACTCATGGATTATAGTTTCAAGATTACTCATCTTGAGAATAAGACATAGCGAGGAAATTAGCTCTCTATCTTGGGTTCTACCGCACGATCTGGAGTGTCAAAGAAGGGTGAAATTCCTAAATGTTCGAATAGCCACCAACTTATAGATGTGGTCGACAACACACCGATAAGAAGGACTCTACTAGCCACGTCTCTAAGACATCCTAGGACACTTTAAAACCTTAGGCTCTGATACCAAGTTTGTCACGCCCCAAAACCGAAGAGCGTGACCGGCGCTCAACCGAGTAAACCCTATTGAGCAAGCCTGTTAGGTTTTATTCTACCCAAATTGATTCATCAATAAAGAGAAGATGAACTCCATCTATCATACTTTGTAAATATTTCATTAACAACTTCCATTTTATTTCCATTAGCAATTTCAACCATAATATCCAAAATATAACAATTTTTATAGATATGAAGAAAAACATATTTGTCAAATACCAATATTTCTAATTGGCATGCGGGTCGCATAATGCACCACAAAACCGGTGCCCAGAGCTGGACTACACTGGTCCATTTTGACCATTTTTGCGGTCGTAGATCAATTATGCAGACCGCATAATGATTCTGCGATCGCAGAATCTGCCACGTCATCGCATTTTGCCAGCCTTTGGTAATTTGATCATAACTTTGTGTAGGAATGTCCAAATGACGAACGGTTTGAAGCGTTAGAAACTAGACTCGAAGATATTTCTTTTGATAGTGTTAATCACATAACACCATACATATATATAGATATTCTCGCCCAAAGTGTGGACTTGTGCGAACTCATTTGGAATTTTAGCCTATTATGTAATTTTCTAACTTGACTTAGACTTAGGCTTCTCATTAGACCCCACATTACTTATATATGACTTATACACTTATTTACCATATCCTATTGATGTCCATCATGTTAATAGCACGTAAAATATTATAATTAGCCTACCTGGCACCACGAAATCCTAAATTACTTAGCGAAATTTTTTTCATGGCCTTACAATCTGTTTTTGTCCTTTAGTTTAGATCACTCCTTCTTGAGTTGGATTTCAAATTTGAGCCTCATTTCCCAATATTCCTGCAATTAAGCATGTTTCATTAGTTTTCGGGAACACAATTAAATGCTTTGGACCAAAAGAAAAGCTAAAAGGCGCTAATAATTAGTGAAAATCCCCACTTATCATAGACCACAGTAAATGGCTTTATCCTTCGTGATCTTCTGTATTCTGGCAAAGCGGGTGTTCTTATGCATCGAGAATTTCTCTAGAACTTGTCCCCCTTCCTTAATGGACCCAATATCTCAAATACGGATGCCCTCACGGTTGATTTTCAAAGTCGATCAAAGACAAAAGGCTTGTTAGAAGCGGCAAATTCATCTTTCACAGTGATATAATTGTTGCTCGCCCTTCTTATGGAGATGCGCCCTGATGATGGTTGCTTATATCCCAAACCTTCACGTGGTTTCCTCGTAGCAGCTTCTGATGGGAGCTTCCCTAATTTTGATGGCTCATTGGGATTATATCCATCATTTGCAAATAGCTTGTAAGAATTAGGATCAAAGCCTTCATCTGTACGATTCGTAGGAAGTGCCACATTCTGCGAATGATTTTGGGCCACAAAACATGCAAGTAGGTTGAAGTCAACTTTTCTTCCTTAATTCATTTGATCGGAAGAGTTAACTCCCTTAGCATATTGGTTTGGAGTTTGGCTGAATTTCCCCCCTCTTTCTTTTTTTTAGGAACATAGCAGAGTGCATGAGTTGATTTCTTGCCATAAGATAAAGTGATCTCTCCATGAGATTTATTCGAGTTAGGGTATACCTCCTCAGCAACAGCCTTGTTTTTCGACAACCACCTCAGCTCTCTTAGTCATGGGCTCGTCATTCTCGTTATTCATGAGATCATCAACTTTTAGCTCCTTCACAATGCAGTTCTTCAAGTAGAACTTTGCATCGGTGAAGTGTGACTCGGCCTCGGTGATGGCTCATTATCATCATCTATCTTCTTTTCGACTCCCCCTATTAGTATTTCAAACATTGATGGTAGGTATATGGAACCACTATATTCTCATGTATCCTAGGAATTCCAAGCAAGACGTTGTATGAAGTCTTTGTATCATTCACATTCAGCCATGCACTTGATTCCATATCTTCATTGGTGATTCCCAACCTGATCGCACCTATGGTTCTTTTCCCCACTTGGTTGAATCCTTGAATTATCACCAACTTTTCTAAAGTTCGTTCATAGGAATACCAAGTTCTTTCATAGTGTGAATTGTCAAGATGTTTACTGAGGATCCTCCATCAACCATAATTCGAATTAACCTTTCATCACGCATATAGCCAACCAGGTACAACAGGGGGTTATGAGGATTATCACCCCGTAGAAGATCGTCATTTGTGAACGTAACATTTTCCTCGCAAACATTAACTTCTTGAGAATTAGACTCGATGAGCTTTTCTTAAGATGTTTCCAACGGTAGGTCATCACTCTTTTCTTCCCCTTTATCAACATTGCAACAAAAGGCCTCAATACCATCATGGGAAATTGTCATGCGAAACCAACATGGCAAGAAATCCTCCAAGGTCACTGAATGTCGTGCCTTTTGAGGGTAGTGCACCTCCACTTTTGCTTTCTTGAAACACCTAACTGGATTCTGTTTCTTTGGTCTTTTTACCATCATTTTCCTTGTTGGTTGTTCTTTTGATTCTTTTTGTGGGTTTCTTTTATGGCGCCTTCGACGATTCACCAACGTCCAGCCTTCATCATCATTAGGCAGATCAACTTCAACTTTGTTGTTCTCCAGTAATTCTTCATCTTTACTTTCTTTGAAACTACATAATTTATCTGGACTGAAAGAGTCAAAGGTGATAAAGACTTGGTTTGCGCTTACTTTCTCATATCCAAGCAAGAGCTTCTTTTCACGAGCCAAGTCCATAACTTCGTCCTTGAAGACAAAGCACTTCTCCAGATGGTGGCTTGCAAGTCGATGGTATTTGCAGTAATATGGTTCATTCATTTTCCCAGCTTCATTCGGACACTTCATCTTCGGAAGCTCAATGAGCTTTAACTCGAGTAGTTCATCAAATTGTTGGCACACCACAATTTAGAAATAGGTACTCCTTCTCTTGAATTTCTTTTAGAGTCAACTTTCCACTTGACTTATCTTGAATAGATGTGGATTTCATACTCTACTTCTTGCTCACCTTCGTTGTGAACTTCAAAGATGATGTGTTGACATTCATAGCTTCTTGGTTTTCATACTTGGGTATGAACTTGCTGCATTTCCTGAGTTCTTGCTTGTTGCTCCATTTGCGATGTTCATAAATGGGCTGCCTTTCATTTCTGCGGAGGCCATGCTCAATTCCATGTCATGGACACGAGTTGCAAGTTCTTCAAATGTGCTAGGCTTGATACCTTGCAAGATGTAGTGCAGTCCCCAATGCATGCCTTGGATGCACATCTTTATGCTAGAAGCTTCACTAAGCCTGTCTTTGTAGTTGAGGCTTGCATTCCTCCGATGATTGATAAAGTTGATAACTGGTTCACCCTTTCATTGATGAGTATTTCTATGCTCTATAATACTCACATTACGCCTCGTGCTATAAAAGTGATTGAGGAACTCTTGCTCTAGTTGATCCTAGCTATCAATAGATCTAGCTTCGAGCTTTGTGTACTAATAAAAAGAATTTCCTTTTAGTGAGCGGACAAATTGCTTGATGAGGTAATCTCCATAAGTCCCACCATTATTGCACGTCTCAACAAAGTGCGCCACATGTTGCTTTGGATTGCCTTTGCCATCAAATTGTTGAAATTTTGGAGGTTGATAGCCAGCAGGCATCTTCAACATATCGATCCTTGAAGTGTACGGCTTTTTTTAGGTAAGGGAGGACTTGGAAGCAATTTCATATTTCTTTTTTATAGTCCCTACAATGAACTCCTTTAGTTGATTGATTGGAATTATCCCTTCCGACGAGACTGAAATTTCCTTAGTGGATGAACCTTGCCATGGGGGAGGATAAATATCTTGAACTTCTGGGAGCTTGCCAGGTACAAGGGTGGATACTTCTTCCGTAAAGATTCCCACCCTGTACGTTATCTTGTCAATTCTAGCATATTGATTTTGCATGCATTTGGTCAAGCTAGCGATTGCTTTCGTCAAGTTTGCCAACTGCTCCTCCACCGATGAAGCGTTTCTCACCGTGGCTTGCATGATTGTTGTGGATGATAGGGTGTATGTCACGACCCCGGTTCGCCCTCTAATAAACCGACTTGTGATTCATGACTCCAATGAACCTAGAGCTCTGATACCAACTTGTCACAACCCCGGTTCGCCTTCCCTGAACCATCGTGACGGCACCTAGTCTCTACGACTAGGTAAGCCTAAATTGCGGAAAAGAAACCAAAATTTGCGGAAGTAAAATAATTTAAAACAGAAATAAAGGAAATAAACAGCTTTTAAAGGTGCCGCTCGGCATACACAATATTTAACTCTCAAAAGTAACACATAAATCCAAGACCCGGAAACCCGTGAATCACAAGCTAAGAAGTACTACATAGCTCTAACTCCAGAATGTCTAACAAGAACCGAAATACAGAAGGGCTAATACTAAACAGCAAGAATAGAAAGAGACTTCTCAGTCTGCGGACGCGGCAGATTTACCTCAAAGTCGCTATAGCAGTTGCCTCGCCTCAGGGGTGGTAGGACTGAATCGAAGTACCTGGATCTGCACATGAAAAACATGCGCAGGAAGGGCATGAGTACACCAAAGCGGTACTCACTAACTGCCAAGCCTAACCTCGGTTGGGTAGTGACGAGGAAGGTCAGGGCCCTACTCAGGTTAAATAAGATATAAGGTTTAACAGTGTGAAATAAACAGTGTAAACAAGTAACACAGGATATGAAGGACAGCAACAACTATTACAAAGGCAAGTAAAACACAAAAAGAGAATACTGCTCAGCTCCGAGATAACAACCGGGGATTCTCCCAGTATACCGTCCTGTAGTCCCCAAATATAAATAACATATCCAGTGGATCTCCCGGATGCAGTCCCGTAGTCAAACTCATAAATGCGTGGGGATCTACCGGAATGCCACATCCGTAGTCCCAAATATAAATACTCAGTACTGGGGAATCTACCGGGTGCAATCCCATAGTTCCAATGTAAAAGTGCATGGGGATCTCCAGGAATGCAATTCCGTAGTCCCAAAGTAAACATACAGGGAAGCTCCCAGGATACCGTCCTGTAATCCCAAAGTAAATACACAATAGCAACAAGAACTCAATTCAATCGATTTCATACCAAAGTCAGACAGATAATTCTAACCTAGCATGCTTCACGTAATTCAAATAAGGCAGTTAAGTCAAATAGACCAATTTAGTCGAGTAGACATGCTTCTCTAGACTAACAGCAGGCTAAATTTTCAAGTAGTGTCAGCAAGAAATGTAGAACACAATTCAAGGCTATTTTTAATGAAATAAAAAAGGGATTTTCAACAATTAGCACAAGTACGCGCTCGTCGCCTCACGTACAGGGCTTTTCAATTATCACAATATCAATCCTAAGGGGAAAGGTCCCCCACACAAGGTTAGACAAACCACTTGCCTCGAACAGGCTCAAATGTCAAGTCGAAACCACGTTCTTGCCACGAGTATCCAACTCCAAATGGCCCAAATCTATTCAATTAAATTCCATAATGTAAATAACACTTCAAATAACTGATTCTACAATTAAATTCTAAGCTAATACGCGGAATTAAGTAAAATGACCAAAACGCCCCTCGGGCCCATGTCTCAGAATCGGGTGAAATTTATATTTCCAGAATCCTCACACTCTCACGAGTTCATTCACACCACAATTACCAAAATCGGACTTCAAATGGTCCATCAAATCCTCAATCAAAGGTCTCCAATACTAAGCCCTAGTTTTCCCAAATTTTCACCCTAAATTTCCATAATTTCTAGCTCTAATCCGTGAAATAATGACATAGGAACGAGTTTTAAGACCAAATTCCTTACATTAATGAAGTTCCCTTGAAAGCCCTCCTTCAAATCACCCAAAGAGCTCCAAAGCCGAGATAAAAATGGTGGAAATAACCCCAAGGTCGCGGAACCCCCTTTTAAATCAACTGCCCAGCAGTTTCCTCAACTGCGGCCTTGGGACTGCTTCTGCGGACCAAAAGTCGCACCTGCGACCCATCACTTAAACGCCCAGGTTCCGCATCTGCGGCCGCCTTCCCTCAGGTGCGCTACCGCTTCTGCGAAAAATATACCTCATCTGCGGTTCCTGATGATGCTCCCCATTTTCGCTTTTGCGGCTCCTCTTCCGCACGTAAGGCAACGCATCTGTGGTCCCCAAACCGCAGGTGTGGAAATACCAGAAGCAGCAAAGCTCAGCAGCTGCTCACACCCCTCAAATTCCCCGTCAACTACCCGAAATCATTCCGATGCCCCCGGGACCTCAACCAAAGGCACCAACAAGTCTAATACCACTGTCCAAACTTGTACCAATCCTAAAAACACCTAAAACAACATCGAAACCTCAAATTAACCATGGATTCAAGCCTAAGAACTCCAAATTTCCCAAAATACGCTTTCGATCAAAAAGTCTATCAAACCTCGTCCGAATGATCTGAAATGTTGCACACACGTCACATTCAACATTACGAAGCTACTCCAACTTTCGGAATTCCATTCCGACCCTCGGATCAAAATCTCACTATCGAACAGGCAACTTCAAAAATCTAACTTTCGGCATTTCAAGCCTAAATTAGCTACAGATCTCCAAATCACAATTGCACCACGCCCCTAAACCCGAAATCACCCAACGGAGCTAACGGAACCATCGGATTTCCATTCCGAGGCCGTCTTCACATTGTTCCGACTACGGTCAACTTTCCAACGCTTAAGCTCTCATTTAGGGACTAAGTGTCCCAAAACTCTCCGAAATTCAAAACCGACCATCCCGGGAAATTCAAAATAGCAGAAATAAACACAGGGAAAGCAGGAAAGAGGGGATCGGGGCGCAAATTCTAAAAACGACCGGCCGGGTTGTTACATCCTCCCACACTTAAACATTCGTTCGTCCTCGAACAAGAACAATGACATACCTGAAGTAGTGAAAAGATGAGGGTACTGGCTACGCATATCCTGCTCGGTCTCCTAGGTCGCCTTCTCGACCGACTGACCTCGCCATTGAACCTTCACCGATGCAATGTTCTTTGACCTCAGCTTCCTAACCTGCCTGTCCAATATTGCCATTGTCTCCTCAACATAAGATAGATCCTTTCCCAACTGGACTGAGCTGAAATCCAACACATGCGACGGATCACCGTGATACCTCCGGAGCATCGAAACATGAAATACTGGATGAACTCCTACCAAGCTGGGAGGTAAGACAAGCTCCTAAGCAACCTCCCCAACACGCCTCAATATCTCAAAATGGCCAATAAACCTCGGACTCAACTTCCCCTTCTTCCCAAATCTCATAACGCCCTTCATAGGCGAAACCCGAAGCAGAACCTACTCTCCAACCATGTAGGAAACATCACGAACCTTCCGACCCGCGTAACTCTTCTGTCTGGACTGGGCTGTACGGAGTCTATCCTGAATCACCTTGACTCTCTCCAAAGCATCCTGAACCAAGTCTGTGCCCAATAATCTGGCCTCACCCGGCTCGAACCAACCCACCAGAGATCTACATCGCCTACCATATAAGGCCTCGTACGGTGCCATCTGAATGTTGGACTGATAGCTGTTGTTGTAGGCAAACTCTGCCAATGGCAAGAACTGATCCCAAGAACCTCCAAACTCAATCACACACGCACGGAGCATATCCTCAAGAATCTAAATAGTGCGCTCGGACTGTCCGTCCGTCTGAGGGTGAAATGCTGTGCTCAACTCCACCCGAGTACCCAACTCCTGCTGTACGGCTCTCCAGAATCGCGATGTGAACTGAGTACCTCTGTCTGAAATGATGGAAACTGGAATACCATGCAGACGGACAATCTCCCGGATATAAATCTCCGCCAACCGCTCCGAGGAATAGGTAGTACACACAGGGATGAAATGCGCGGACTTGGTCAGCCGATCCACAATAACCCAAATGGCATCGAACTTCCTCAAAGTCCGTGGGAGCCCAGATACGAAGTCCATGGTGATCCGCTCCCACTTCCACTCCGGAATCTCTATCTGCTGAAGCAATCCACCCGGTCTCTGGTGCTCATACTTCACCTGCTGACAATTAAGGCATCGAGCTACAAACCCAACTATATCCTTCTTCATCCGCCTCCACCAGTAGTGCTGCCTCAAATCCTGATACATCTTCGCGGCACCCGGATGAATGGAATACCGCGAACTATGGGCCTCCTCTAGAATCAACTCCCGAAGCCCATCAACATTGGGTACACAAACTCGACCCTGCATCCTCAATACTCCGTCATCACCAATAGTCACATCTCGAGCATCGCCATGCAACACTTTGTCCTTGAGGACAAGCAAATGAGGGTCATCAAACTGACGCTCCCGGATACGATCAAACAAGGAAGACCGAGAGACCACACAAGCTAGAACCCGACTGGGCTCCGAAAGATCCAATCTCACAAACTGGCTGGCTAAGGCCTGAACATCCATCGCCATAGGCCTCTCTGCTGCTGGTAAATAAGCCAAACTCCCCAAACTCTCTGCCCGGCGGCTCAAAGCATCGGCCACCACATTGGCCTTGCCCGGGTGATACAAGATAGTGATGTCATAATCCTTCAGCAACTCTAGCCATCTCCTCTGATGCAAATTAAGGTCCTTCTGCTTGAACAGATGCTGCAAACTCCGGTGATCAGTATATATCTCACAAGGCACACCGTACAAGTAATGACGCTAGATCTTCAAGGCATGAACAATGGCAGCTAACTCAAGATCATGGACAGGATAATTCTTCTCATGTATCTTCAACTGTCTGGACGCGTAAGCAATCACCCTACCGTCCTGCATCAATACCGCTCCAAGGCCAACTCTCGAGGCATCACAATAGACAGTATAAGACCCCGAACCGGTAGGCAATATCAAAACTGGGGCTGTAGTCAAGGCTGTCTTGAGCTTCTGAAAGCTCTCCTCGCACTCTTCCGTCCACTGGAACGGAGCACCCTTCTGGGTCAGTCTGGTCATAGGTGCTGCAATAGATGAAAACCCCTGAACAAATCGACTGTAATAACCCACCAAGCCAAGAAAACTACGGATCTCGGTAGTTGAGGATGGTCTGGGCCAACTCTGCACTGCCTCCACTTTCTTCGGATCCACCTGAATACCCTCTCTCGAGACCACATGACCCAAGAACGCCACGGAATCCAACCAAAACTCACATTTTGAGAACTTAGCATACAACTTCTTCTCTCTCAAGGTCTGGAGCACTGTCCTCAGGTGCTGCTCATGATCCTCCCGACTCCGGGAATATACCAGAATGTCATCAATAAAAACGATCACGAATGAATCAAGATATGGCCGGAAAACACTGTGCATCAGATGCATGAAGGCTGCTGGGGCATTAGTCAGCCCAAATGACATAACAAGGAACTCGTAATGACCATACCGAGTCCTGAAGGCAGTCTTCGGGATATCTGGCTCCCGAATCTTCAACTGATGATAGCCTGAACGCAAGTCAATCTTAGAAAACACACAAGCACCCTGTAACTGGTCAAACAGGTCATCAATACGAGGCAAGGGATAACGGGTTTTCACTCTCACCTTGTTCAGCTGGCGATAATCAATACACATACACATAGAACCATCCTTCTTCTTTACAAACAAGACAGGAGCACCCCAAGGTGATACACTAGGCCGAATAAACCCCTTATCAAGTAATTCCTACCTTTACTCCTTCAACTCAGGAGGAGCCATACGGTACGGAGGGATCAAAATGGGCTGAGTGCCCGGCAACAGATCAATGCCAAAATCAATGTCTATATCGGGTGGCATGCCTAGAAGATCAGCTGGAAACACATCAGGGAAATCCCGTACTACAGGGACTGAATCAACAGAAGGAGTATCCATACTGACATCTCTCACATATGCTAGATACACATCACAACCTTTCTCAACCATACGCTGAGCCTTAAGGAAAGAAATAACTCTACTGGGAGTGTGACCTAAAGCACCCCTCCACTCAACACGCGGTATACCTTGTATGGCTAGTGTCACGGTCTTGGCATGACAATCAATAACAGCATAATGGGGCGACAACCAGTCCACGCCCAAGATAATATCAAAATCAACCATGCTGAGCAATAATAAATCAGCTCTGGTCTCAAAACCACCAAGAACAACAAAACATGACCGATAAACGCGGTCCACAACAAGAAAATCTCACAGGAGTAGAAACATAAACTGGGGAACTTAAAAAATCCCGAGATACACCCAAATGCGGAGCAAAATAAGAGGACACATAAGAATAAGTGGAGCCTGGATCGAATAGAACCGATGCATCTCTATGACAGACCAGGATAGTACCTGTGATGACAGAATCGGAGGCGACAACCTCAGTACGGGAAGGAAGGGCATAATATCTGGCCTGGCCTCCCTCTCGAGGGCGGCCTCTACCACCTCGACCTCCACCTCTGGCTGGCTGGGCCGGTGGGGTAGCAACTGGTGTTGGGACCATAGCCTGAGAACTCTGCGGGGCATGTTGTGGCTGAGAAGTCTGTGGAGGTGCACCCCTCCTAAGTCTGGGGCAATCCCTCACCATATGGCGTGTGTCACCACACTCAAAACAAGCTTTGGGAGGACGTGGCGGCTGTGACTGGTTCGTGCCAGGTCTACTAGACTGACCACTGGAAGCACCCCGTGTAGGAGGCGTACTAGATACTGGAGGTACATAATAAGGCTCTTGAGGCCTAGGTGGAGCTGGAATGCCACTGGCGGGTGGAAGAGTTGAATGAACGGGGCGACCCATATGACCCCTACCTACAGCTGGGGCACGGGCACCAGAATAATGGCCCGACTCTCGAGACCTCTTGGCCGCCCTCTCCTCTTTGTCCCTAGCATGCATACCCTCAATTTTCCTAGCAATGCTCACCACCTGTTGATAAGATATATCCATCTCTAACTTACAAGCCATGTTAGATCTAATGCTGGGAATAAGCCCCTCAATGAACCGGCGAACCTTCTCGTGAATCGTAGAAACCAAAGCTGGTGCATGTCTAGCCAAGTCAATGTAACGGACATCATACTTTGAGACATTCATAGTACCCTAGCGCAAATGCTCAAACTCCGTGCGCCAGGCGTCCCTAAGACTCTGGGGGACATACTCCCTCGTAAACATATCTAAAAACTTAGCCCAAGTAGGGAAGCTGCCTCATCCGGACTGTCTAACTCATAAGCACGCCACCACTGATAGGCGGCTCCTCGAAGCTGGAAGGTAGTGAAGGAAACCCCGCTCGATCCTGATATGCCCATAGTACGGAGAATACGGTAGCACTCCTCCAGAAATCCCAAGGCATCCTCTGATGCTAATCCACTGAATACAGGAGGATCATATTTCTTGAACCTCTCAAGTCTCCGCTGCTCATCCTCTGAAGCCACTGCCCTGTCCCCGGGCTAAACTGGTACTACGGGCGGCGCAGGAATAACTTTTGGGACCTGCTCAACATGCACTCACTGCTCAGGAGTGCGGGCGGCAGGAGTCTGTACTCCTCCTCCGGCCTGGGATGTTGCTGCAGCAAGGGGAAGCAACCCTGTCTAAGCCAAAGTGGTGTACATGCTCATAAACTGTGCCAAAGTCTCTTAGAGTGCTGGAGTAGTACTGGCAGACATATCAGGCGTTTGGACTCCGGCTGGTGCTACTGGTGGTACCTCGGCGGCAGCTCGCGCGGGTGCTCTGGCCGAACCACGAGCGCGCCCTTGGCCTCTGGCCCCGTCCTCTGACGGCTCCAGCAGGGGGCGCGGGTGCCTGGTCCTCTCGTGTGGCATGTGTCCTCACCATCTGTGAGAGAATAGAAAGGCAAAAGTTTAGAATTGTGATATCAAAATCTCGCACGACAAGGAACTCAAATGAAGTGAAATTTTCCTAACGGTTACATAGCCTCTCGTAGATAAGTACAGACGTCTCCATACTGATCAGCGAGACTCTAATAAACCGGCTTGTGATCCATGACTCCTATGAACCTAGAGCTCTAATACCAACTTGTCACGACCCCGGTTCGCCCTCCGTGAACCATCGTGACGGCACCTAGTCCCTACGACTAGGTAAGTCAAAATTGCGGAAAAGAAAACCAAAATTTGCGGAAGTAATTAAATCAAAACAGAAATAGGAAAATAAATATTGGTTAAATGTGTCGCTCGGCACACACCATAATAAATTCTCAAACCAATGCATAAATTCAAGACCCGCAAACCTATGAATCACAAGCTAAGAAGTACTACATAGCTTTAACTCCAGAATGTCTAACAAGAACTGAAAAACAGAATGGACTAATACTAAACAGCAGGAATAGAAAGAGACTCCTCTGTTTATGGACGCGACAGATATACCTCGAATACGCTAAAGTAGTCGCCTCGCCTTAGGGGTGGTAGGACTCAGTCGAAGCACCTAGATCCGCACATGAAAAACATGCGCAGGAAGGGCATGAGTACACAACAGCAGTACTCAGGAAGTGCCAAGCCTAACCTAGGTTAGGTAGTGACAAGGAAGGTCAGGGCCTTACTGAGGTTGAATAAGATACAGGTTTAACAGTGTGAAATAACAGTGTAATTAAATAACACAAGATATAAAGGACAACAACAACTATTACAAAGGCAAGTAAAACACAGTAAAAGAACATAACTCTGCTACGAGATAACAACCGGTGATCTCCCAGGATACCGTCCTGTAGTCCCCAAATATAAATAACATATCCAGTGGATCTCCCGGGTGCAGTCCCGTAGTCCAACTCATAAATGTGCAGGGGGATCTCCCAGAATGCAATTCTGTAGTCCCAAAGTAAACATACAGGGGGACCTCCCGGGATACCTTCCCGTAGTCCCAAAGTAAATACACAACAACAACAACAAGAATTCAATCCGATAAATTTCGTATCAAAGTGAAGTAGGTAATCCTAACCTAGCATGATACACGTAGTACAATTAAGGCAGTTAAGACATATAGAGAAATTTAGTCAAGTAGATATGTTTCTCTAAGCTACAGCAGGTTTAATGTCCCAAACAGTGTAAGCAACGAAAGGAAGAACACAATTCAAGGCTATTTTAAGGAAAACCGGATTTCCAACAATTAGCACAAGTACGTGCTCGTCACTTCACGTACGAGGCATTTCAATTACCACAATATCAAATCCTAAGAAGAAAAGTCCCCCACACAAGGTTAGATAAGCCACTTACCTCGAATAAAGCTCAAATCAACTCGAAATCACGCCTTTGCCACGAGTATCCGACTCCAAATTGCCCAAATCTATTAAATTCATTTGCATAATGTAAATAACACTTCAAGTAACTGATTCTATAATTAAATTCTAAGCTAATGCGCGAAATTAGATAAAATGACAAAACGCCCCGCGGGCCCACGTCTCGAAATCGGGTAAAATTTACATTTCCGAAATCCTCACACTCTCACGAGTCTATTCATATAAGAATCTCTCAAATCGGAGGTCAAAAACCCAATCAAAACGCAATCTCTTTGTCTAAGAACTTTTCCCCAAATTTTCATACAAATCCAGAAATTAAGTAATGAACTCTTGTTTAGATTAATGGGTTATAAGCAAAAAGAAGTTTAGAATCGTTACCCAATCGATGCCTCTGAAAATCCCTCGAAATCTCGCTCAAATCCGAGCTCCCAAGCTTAAGTTTTGGTAAACATGGCTAATCCCTCGATTTTGAAATCTTATATTCTGCCCAGACGCGTTCTTCTTCGCGAATGCGAGACTACTATCGCGAATGCGATGAACAAAAAAAATCCTACTGGCCAATTTCCTCTATCGCGAACGCGACACCTTCCACGCGAATGCGAAGCTTAGCTTCCCAGAGCATCGCGAACGCGGTGCCCAAACCTTCAACTCCACTTCCCAACCCTTCGCGAACGTGGGATGCCTACTGCGAACGCGTAGCACAACCTCCCTCAAGACCCAGCTCCTCTTCGTGAACGCGAGACCTCGCTCGCGAACGCAAAGAAGGAAACTAGAACTGGGCTGCTGCAACTTTTTCTGCAATTTCTCTAAGTTCCAAAATGTCCTGTTGGGCATCCGAAACACACTCGAGGCCCCCGGGACCTCAACCAAAGGCACCAGCATATCCTAAAACCTTATCAAACTTGTTCCAACCTTCGGAACACTCAAAACAACATCAAAACACCTATTTTTCATCGGATTCAAGCTTAAGAATTCCAAAATTTCTAAAAATGCGCGTTTGATAAAAAACCTAACCAAACCACATCCGAATGACTTGAAACTTTGCATGCACATCCTAACTGACATAACGGAACTACTGCAACTCTCGGAATTCCATTCCAACCCTCGGATCAAAATCTCACTATCGAACCGGAAACTTCCTGTTACGCCCCGCAGTATTTCGTCGATGTTACCCTCTGCAGTAGTATATATGATGATGTTACGTCCTGTAGTATTACACTACGATGATGTTACGCTTCGCAGTATTAAGTTACGACAGTGTTGCACCCAGCAGTATTACATTACGATGATGTTATGCTTTGCAGTATTAAGTTACGACGATGTTGCACCCTATAGTATTGTACGTTGGATTTGCCGTAAGGTAATTGACATCAGTCCAAGTAAAAGATTATCTGGAGATTATAAGGATTATGCTATTTCACAAGTGATGAACAAATTTGTAAAGGTAAAAGGGGAAGCAAGTCAAAGAAAATGAATTTTTCGTCCAAGTTTGGCATATTGGGGTAAAATACGGTCCGAGCTAAAATACCCGGTATTTATGGACAACTGACATGCAAGGTACTATATGATCATGCTAGAAAGGTATATAAGGTATGTGAAAAGTGAGTAATATTTTAAGTAAGTGGGAATAATTCTCAATTTTTTGGGTAATTGGTTAATTACCGGGTAACGGGATATTACCCGATTAACTAATAAGTGGATAAGATTAAATTCCTCCCCAACAAAACGTGGCAGAAGGCCACTATTTGAGAAAGTGACTCATATTGATTTATGATAGGTCGCTGCCAAGGATTTAATTGAATTATTAAAACAAGCAAGACTTAGATAATGCTTGTTTTCCATGTTCATTTGGACAAGAGCAGAATGTCCTTTAAGTCAAAATAGAAATCATACCTCCATTTCCATTTTGAAAAAGAGCAACGAGCCATTCCTCAAAAACCAAGAAAATTGTCTTTCTTGGATCAAATACTGTAACGTCAAGAACAAGCTCAATCGTTCATAGTGCTTCAAAGAGCAGAAGATAGTTCGTTCAAATGGCTTCAAGAACAAAAGCTAATCCAGTTCTTGCGATTCTTAACTCAATCCAACGTGCAACGACACAATTGCAACGAGAATTTATTTGAATCGTAGCAACATAAAATTTTGCGGTTCTAAAGGTGTACGTGCAATCTTCTCCAGGTATGTTAAGGCTATCCCTTCTTTCTTTTGGCATGATCTAATGTGAAATGCATACGCTATTTCATAATGAATCCACTCCTAGCAACTAAGGTTGTCCATGTTGTTCTTTCCGTACAAATTATTCTAAGAAAGTATGTATGATCCTTGAGTCCTAGTAAAGTTCATATTGATGGTATGCTGTCTATAATGTTAATCGAAGGTGCAACGACCTTACGTCACTTTGAAAGGTTTAGAACGTGATTCCATGAGTCGAGCATGCATTATATATGTGTATCTATTTTACTGTACCGAGCCGCGCTATAGTCGGCCGGGTATGGCACCTATTGTGCAACCACTGATCAGTTGGGTTTACCGAGCTCCACGTGGCCGGGTATGATTCTACCGAGCCTTATGATGGCCGGGTACGTTTTTACCGAGTCCTCTTTGAGGCCGGGTACGATATGATGATGATGATGCCCACAGAGACGAATGTTTTTAAAAGTTTATGTATATATATGTATTATGCATTTCATGTCAGTAGTCCCCAGTGGCACTCAGATGTTACAGGTTGTAGCTCCTCTATCTCTCTTTACATTACTGTTCTTATTTATGCTTTCCTGCCTTACATACGCAGTACTTTATTCGTACTGACGTCCCTTTTGCCTGGGGACGCTGCGTTTTATGCCCGCAGGTCCCGATTGATAGGTTGACAGTCCTCCTATTAGGCCATCAGCTCAGCGAAGGTGTTGGTGCGCTCCATTTGCTTCGGAGTTGCTTGTTTGGTTAGTATGATTTTGACGTGTATTGTTTGGTATGGCGGGACTCTATCCCGACCTTTATGACATTTATGTACTCTTAGAGGCTTGTAGACATATGTCTTGTACGTGAAAGATTGTACGGCCTTGTCGGCCTATGTTTTGATTTTATAAAGGATCATGTTGGCCTATTAGGCCCGTATGTCACGTGTATATAATGATGTAGTAAGAAAGATACGTTATGTTGGTACTCGGTTGAGTAAGGTACCGGGTGCCCGTCGCGGCCCATCGGTTTGGGTAGTGACAAAAGTGGTATCAGAGCAGTTCTGTCCTAGGGAGTCTACAAGCCGTGTCTAGTAGAGTCTTGTTTATGGGTGTGTCGTGCACCACACTTATAAGCAGGAGGCTACAGGGCATTTAGGATTGTCAGTCTTTCTTCTTACTCTAGATCGTGCGGTAGAGCTCACTTATAAGGATTCAAGTCCCGAACTTTTATTCGATGCCTACATTCAGAAAGACGATCGATAAGAGATATAGCTGTGGAATCGTTGATTTAGAGGAACTCGATTTTGCATCTTGCTTATGATAAGTAAAGGTGAAGTCTTTAGCAAATCATGGGTGTACTAAAACGTGTAAGCCTTTTGATAAGGAACCTTAAGGCAAGAATATTTATTCACCTTTATGGTGAAAGACAATGCTTTCAAGAAGTAAAAGAAGCAAGGTGAAGAAGGGTACAAGGTATTCAATTAATAAAGATTATCAATATTTACCATTCAGGAAGGGAGATATAAGCATTTTGAATTACCTTCAGCAGTAATAGATGTACGTACAATCGGCCACACCTATTTCAGTCATGCCCTATGAGAGCTAACATATATGGTTTAAGAGAAGGACAGGACAGTAGGATTCGGCTGGGGTTAGAGTAACCCAAAATGAGGAATGGATGGTTTGCGTTAGTTGACATTGCCGAAGGATATTGCAAATGTGCTAGTAGATCTCCTCGTGAGACACCTAGATGGTGCACCCTAAAATATTAAAGCTAGATATGAGCACTGGAAGCCTTGAAGGAATAAATATTACCTTAGTGTGGCTCCCGCCCCCAGTAAAGAAAGAATGTTAGGCAATTGAAAGAGCCAAGGGATGGAGCAAGGGGAGCCAAAAGCAAAAATATTTTGTTCGAGTTTTTAGAGTAAAGCAACATAGATAATTAGTGGGAGATAAGAAGAGAGTTAATGAAGCATTATGAGTAAGATATGATACACGAATGATAACGGTAGGTCAAAAAAAAATGATGACAGTATTACAGAGTTTATAGTCAAGTGAAGGGAAAGACAAAAGATGACAGGTCTTGAGACAATAAAACAATATAGGCCATAAAGTCATATCCTCATTTCGAGAAATAAGTTCGCTACTTTAGCGCGATTGCCAAGAGGAAAAGTTAAGCCCCAGAGTAACAGGAATTAATATGGACTGGTGAATCAGATAAACTAAATATGAATTAGGGACTGAGTGATTTGATAATAGTCAGCATCATGAGAATTTCAGATCGCGTCCCGGCAATAATAGGACGGACAACAAAAGAAGATTCATGAGAAATTCAGAGAATGGTCATTCAGGAAGACGCTTCCCTAAAGCAAGCAATGTTAGCAAAGTTAAGCTTAAGGGACTGTATGTACCAGTTACATTAAGTTTCACCCTCGCGGGTAAGGGAATTTGTCATCCTTGGTACAGAAGGATTGCCGCAAGGCGAGCAAGGATCATTGATGTTGAGAAACGACGCCAAAGATGAAGAGGTAAAACATCTATAGGTATATCCTCATGGCTTCAACTCTTAGTACACCCCTAAAGGGGGGGAATATGGAGTGATGTGACATTGAGTAATAATTAAGTGGTTCTAGTGACTATGAAATGGTAAAGGAAGAATGCAATAAATGAAAGAGGAATGAGATGGCACTTATCCAAATCTTACAGATACGCTACGATTCGAGAATATTGTGCAAGTATGACGTCGATGAGAGGAAGTAAGGTTCCTGCCCGAGCTGTTATTGATAGATAAGGAGTCAGTGCGAGACGTAAGTTAAGACAGAGGAAATAACCTAAGAAAGATTTCGAGGAATATTGATATGAAAATGGGTCAACGAGTAATTAGTAATTGGTCAGGAAGATCCCAGTTATGGCTAAACAGGAGGTTACAGACGAGTCATCAGATCGTGTAAGATAAACATAGTAGAACCCAACATGGAGAATTCATCCTCGAAGAATATCATTATAATACTTGAGATATATTCAAACAAGAGTCGGGGTAGTTAAAGGTACCGTATGAGTGTTACGGGGATAAAAGAAAGTGCCACTAGGAAGGCAGTCAAAATATCAGTTCAGAAGCAACCATACAAGCACAAGGGCATGGAAGTAAGCAACTACGGATGATTATACGCATGTAAGGACATCAAAAAGGTCCGTAATAAGCTCACAGCTTTACGAGAGTCAAGGGTTCTCCCTAAGTACTACAACGAAAGACTAGCTGAGGAGATAAGAAAGAAGGCTTCAACCTAAGCACAATGACCTAAAGAGGAAATGGTCGTGTAACAACAATCTCGCAACAACATTGTAAGCATTCCAAAGGAAAGTGGCACCTACCGTGACTAATGAACGGGAAGTAAGAATTAAAAGATCATATGAGTTGTATGAAAACTCTAGCAAGGTTGGGCACTAAGATAAGCTAAGTATGGACGCAACAAGGGGGCAGAAAGACCAGGAAAAGTAATAGCTTACGTTGAAGGAAAGCTAAGATGGAACAAAAGATTTATTCGATCAATGATCCAGAGTTAGTATGTTATGGATACACTCAAGATTTTGGAGCATTATCCAGGCAGCATACTTGTTAACAATCATACAGCCATAGAAGACTCCGGTATAAGTTAAAATAAAAAAATTGAGCCCAGGGCATAGACAAAGGATTGAATTGTTAGAAGATTGTGTCATGGATATTCCATAACGCCCATGAAAGTCTAAGGTAATAACTGATACCATGAGCCACAGGTCGGAAGATAGCTTAAGCCTACGTAAAGGCTGATCAGAAGGAATAGGAAACTAAAGAATTACATCACCCAAGTAAATCAGGAGTCTGATTATTGGACCTAGAAAAATTATAGAAGTTGTGCTTGAGAACATGACAGAATCACTCTTAATATCAGATGTTCAAGAGAAATAACACAACAACCATAATCTATAATGGCTCTACAAGGAATCCAGTTAGAAGAAGTACCAGCCTCTTAAGAAGTCAGTACGAAGCTCCCACCGGATTGTGTATGTACCAGAGGTGCGAGTATTATAATAGAGCTTCAAGTTATGGACGTGAATTACACCTAGGAGGAAGGGAGGTCAGGAAAGAGATAGAAGATACGATGCGAGATTTTAAGGTAAGTAAGGTAAAGGTGAACAACATACGAGATACTCAAAGGCAGAAGATCGCGAATAGTCCATACTTCGGATAGAAGGCTATAAGCACGGGGATCCAATAACCGGGAATGATAGCGGCATCGTCGATGGCATGTCTTCCAGCCTATAGTTTCTAAGTACTGAGAGATCTAATTAAGAGAGTAGAGAAAAGTTGGAGACAATGTGATGTATCGCTTGACGTTCCAGAATAACATAAGGAAATCTATAGTGCAAGCAAGTTAAAGGAAAGTTGCGAGTAGTATAAATGGATATGTATAGGTCGCAAGCTAAAGTATGGTAGAGCAACAAAGTTTTAACGACACACGAGTAAAGATGAGGAAAGGCAAGTGAAAAGGTGACGAGAATGGATAAGTCCTCGAGATTAAGTCCATGGAAACAAGAGAGATAATGGTTTCTCTAGGTTATTAAAAGTTCAGTATAGCCTGAATAAACTCAAAGGAGTCTAAGTTAACAGCATTTAGAAGGAATAAAATGCTGATCTGGTAGTAAAATGAGGGTATAATTGTGACAGATAAAGGATGACGTCTGGGCCTTCGTTTGAATAATGATATGGAAAAAAAAGAGAAGAGAAGGAGAAAAGATTTCGCTGGCGGCACGAAACTAAGATACCCCCATAAGGTGAATCACATTGAGACATTAAGAAATACGATTATGGGAATCACCCCGAATATTCCTTGATATGATATAAGCCCTAGGGGCAAAAGTATTACGTAAGGGTTTTGAGTTATCAGTGGTATATCTTAGATCAATATTGAGGTGAATTCAACAAAGTACCAAGCGAAGAACTTCAGTATACGCATATACCCAAAGGGACATCTTATCAAGCTCTACATATGAAGCCTAAAGATTGGGCACACTTACAAGGTCAAAATTGTACAGGTTGCATGATGAAAGGTAGCAACAATTATGAGATTGGAAGGATTCCGACTACAAGTTGTGATGTGAGAAGGAGGCCTAAGGGGGAAATACTCTGGACTCATTCACAGAACAGTCGCCTAGACGGCAAGGGAAGTTCTAAAGTATTCGGAAGGTATAAGTTATGAAAACGATAAGTGCATCAGTCAACATTCGAGGACGAATATTCCAAAGGGGGGAATAATGTTACGCCCCGCAGTATTTCGTCGATTTTACCCTATGCAGTAGTATATATGATGATGTTACGTCCTGTAGTATTACACTACGATGATGTTACGCTTCGCAGTATTAAGTTACGACAGTGTTGCACCCAGAAGTATTACATTACGATGATGCTATGCTTTGCAGTATTAAGTTACGACGATGTTGCACCCTATAGTATTGTACGTTGGATTTGTCGTAAGGTAATTGACATCAGTCCAAGTAAAAGATTATTTGGAGATTATAAGGATTATGCTATTTCACAAGTGATGAAAAAATTTGTAAAGGTAAAAGGGGAAGCAAGTCAAAGAAAATGAATTTTTCGTCCAAGTTTGGCATATTGGGGTAAAATACGGTCCGAGCTAAAATACCCGGTATTTATGGACTACTGACATGCAAGGTACTATATGATCATGCTAGAAAGGTGTATAAGGTATGTGAAAAGTGAGTAATATTTTAAGTAAGTGGGAATAATTCTCAATTTTTTGGGTAATTGGTTAATTACCGGGTAACGGGACATTACTCGATTAACTAAAAAGTGGATAAGATTAAATTCCTCCCCCAACAAAACGTGGCAGAAGGCCACTATTTGAGAAAG